>NC_059181.1:77947878-78248322 GCF_019923935.1 Bubalus bubalis | reverse complement strand
GTTGCTTCCTGACCTGCATACAGATTTCTCATGAGGCAGGTCAGGTGGTCTGGGATTTCCTTCTCTTGAAGAATTTTCCACAGTTGATTATGATCCACACAGGCAAAGGCTTTAGGATAGTAAATAAAGCAGAAATAGATGCTTTTATGGAACTCTCTTGCATTTTCGATGATACAGCAGATGTTGGCAATTTGATATCTTGTTTCTCTGCCTTTTCTAAAACCAGCTTGAACATCTGGAAGTTCATGGTTCACGGATTGTTGAAGCCTGGCTAGGGGAATTTTGAGCATTGCTTTACTAGCATGTGAGATGAGTGCAATTGATCGGTAGTTTGAGCATTCTTTGGTATTGCCTTTCTTAGGGACTGGAATGAAAACTGACCTTTTCCAGTCCTGTCTCCACTGCTGAGTTTTCCATATTTGAAGACATATTGAGTGCACTGCTTTCACAGCATCATCTTTTTGGATTTGAAATAGCTCAACTGGAATTCCATCACCTCCACTAGCTTTATTCTTACTGATGTTTCCTAAGGCCCACTTGACTTCACATTCCAGGATGTCTGGCTCTAGGTGAGTGATCACACCATCGTGATTATCTGGGTCGTGAAGATCTTCTTTGTACAGTTCTTCTGTGTATTCTTGCCACCTCTTCTTAATATCTTGTGCTTCTGTTACATCCATATCATTTCTGTCCTTTTTTGAGCCCATCTTTGCATGAAATATTCGCTTGCTATCTCTAATTGTCTTGAAGAGATATCTAGTCTTTCCCCATGTTGCTTCCCTCTATTTCTTTGCACTGATCACTGAGGAAGGCTTTCTTATCTCTCCTTGCTATTCTTTGGAACTCTGCATTCAGATGTTTATATCTTTCCTTTTCTCCTTTGCTTTTCGCTTCTCTTTTTTTCACAGCTATTTGTAAGGTCTCCTCAGACAGCCATTTTGCTTTTTTGCATTTCTTTTTCTTGGGGATGATCTTGATCCCTGTCCCCTGGACAATGTCAGAAGCCACCGTCCATAGTTCATCAGGCACTCTGTCTATCAGATCTAGTCTTTTAAATCTATTTCTCACCCCCAATGTACAATCGAAAGGGATTTGATTTAGATCATACCTGAATGATCTAGTGGTTTTCCCTACTTTCTTCAATTTACGTCTGAAGTTGCCAATAAGGAGTTCATGATCTGAGCCACAGTCAGCTCCCAGTCTTGTTTTTGCTGACTGTATAGAGCTTTTCCATGTTTTGCTGCAAAGAATATAACCAATCTGAATTTGGTGTTGACCATATGTTGTTGTCCATGTGTAGAGTCTTCTCTTGTGTTGTTGGAAAAGGGTGTTTGCTATGACCAGTGTATCCTCTTGGCAAAACTCTATTAGCCTTTGTCCTGCTTCATTCTGTACTCCAAGGCCAAATTTACCTGTCACTCTAGGTGTTTCTTGGTGTCCTACTTTTGCATTCCAGTCCCCTATAATGAAAAGGACATTTTTCTGGGTGTTAGTTCTGAAAGGTCTCGTAGGTCTTCATAGAACCGTTTAACTTCACCTTCTTCAGTGTTCTTGGTAAGGGCATAGACTTGGATTACCATGATATTGAATGGTTTGCCTTGGAAACGAACAGAGATCATCCTGTCAGTTTGAGATTGTATCCAAGTACTGCATTTCAGACTCTTTTGTTGACTGTGATGGCTACTCCATTGCTTCTAAGGGTCTTGCCCACAGTAGGAGATATAATGGTCATCTGAGTTAAATTCACCCATTCCAGTCCATTTTAGTTTGCTGATTCCTAGAATGTCGACGTTCACTCTTGCCATCTCCTGTTTGACCACTTCCAATTTGCCTTCATTCATGGACCTAACATTCCAGGTTCCTATGCAATATTGCCCTTTACAGCATTGGGCCTTGCTTCCATCACCAGTCACATCCACAACTGGGTGTTGTTTTCGCTTTGGCTTCTTCTCTTCTTTGTTTCTGGAGTTATTTCTCTACTGATCTCCGGTAGCATATTGGGCACTTCCCGGCCTGCAGAGTTCATCTTTCAGTGTCCTACCTTTTTGCCTTTTCATACTGTTCTTGGGGTTCTCAAGGCAAGAATAGTAAAGTGGTCTGCCCATTGGTACATAGGTATTTGTTCATAGTAGCATCTTATCTCTCAGCTGTTAATAATAGCAATTATCTCTCAATTCTGTGGAGGGTAACAGACTATCTGAGCTTATGCCTTATTCCAAAGCCACATTCAATCATAAAAGCATGTGAAGTTTATCATTCTTCTCTAGAAACAAATTTGCAAACAGTGATAGTTACCTCAATTTAGGCCAAAATAAGTGTGACAAATGTTTTAGTTAGGTCTTAGTTGAGGACTGCTTATTGTTTTGAAAATTTTGTAATAAACTGTGCTTGCTAGGATCACTTCAGTGGCCTTGTCTTGTCCCAATCTTCGTGACCCCATGGACTGCAGCATGCCAGGCTTCCTTATAATTCTTCATCTCTCGGAGCTTGCTCAGTTTCATGTCCACTGAGTCGGCAATGCCATTCAACCATCTCGTCCTCTATCATCCCTTTCTTCTCCTGCCTTCGATCTTTCGCAGCATCAGTGTCATTTCTAATCAGTCGGCTATTCGCATCAAGTGGCCAAAGTATTGGAACTTCAGCCTCAGCAACAGTCCTCCAAATGACTATTCAAAACTGATTTCCTTTAGGAATTATTGGTGCAGATTTTAAGTCCTCTACAAACTCGAGAAATTGTGCCACCAAGATCTCTCGACTTCCATCTTAGCCAAGCCTAAAAGATAGACTCTGTACTGTAGCACATCAGGCCAAATGCATGATCAACTGAGAATATTTGTATGTAAGAGTGCCAGGTACAGGATATTGAGAAGAAGATGTGTGCCAAGAGTGAAGTCACGTAAAAGTGTTTTGTGCCACTTTCAGAGGGAAACTATTCATCTTCCAGATGATCCAGTCGATAGGATTCAAATCAGTAATAATATGCAACTCAGCAACAGGGCAGTGCAGGGTCCCTCTGTGGAACTTAATAAAGAAATTCCCATGCAAGCCTGTCTGCAGCCTCTAATTTCCATTCCTCAAATGATTTCATTAAATCAGCAGACAGTTCAAAATATGGACAATGGGCAGGGACTCAGGGAAGTCAATGAAGACTGCAGGAACAGAGCATCTTTCCAGTTCAGTGAACACAGAATGGTGCAGGTTGGTGATAAGATGGAGGAAAGATGGACTGAAGAATGAAGGGGAGATTTCAGAGCTAGGATCTGGCTTTTTGGGGTGGTGGGAGCTGCTCCAGACCTGCCTGCAAGCCTTGGGGACATATTTCAAAATATAATAAACAATGTGGTCTCTGGTCTCAGTGAGCTTTGACAATCTTAATGCCTCATCATACTAGACTGGACCAACTTCAGTGTAATGACTTAGAAATTCAGGAGATATCATTTGGGGGAAGGGCGGCAGTGACTTAAAGGAGACTTGCTCAGTCACACTTGTTCAAACAATGTGAATACTTTATAGATCTAGAGCTGGGATTCACCTATATATAGACTTGTTCTCTTAAGCATATTTCAATTTTGAGATCATAACGAGGTAACCACGTATCTGGGAATTCATTTTCTTTCTCATTGACTACCTTTCTACTTATACAACTAGAAGATAGCACTAACTTGGAAGTTACATTTTTGTGTTAGAACTTTCCTCTCACTTTTCCAACTGGACCAATTGTGCTAAATGACTCCCTACCACTAAAGATGGCCCAGTTTATAGTAATTCTTCCTGACATACAAGAGTCTCTCAAAAAAGCGAAAAGGCAGATAGAATGCAAAAGCACAGACAAGCCAAGTATCTGAGGACTGTTTGAAATAAAGAAAGGCCATGGGAAAGTAGGCCATGAGTCGGCTGATTAACATAGTAGTGTTGTTATAGACTCTGTAGCATCAGAAAGAGACAAGCGACACTCAAAGATGGAGAACAGCTGGGTTTATTCAGCACAAATGTGGGCTCAGTGGAGTCATCTCCAAAGACTGAGTGTCCCACCTTTGTTCTGGGTATCTTTTATGCACCGTAAATTTCCTGCTCGAACAGCTCAGATCGCTGCCTTCTCCAGGTAGCCCTAGTTCCTGAGGAGAGGAGGTAACCAGCAAGCAAGAAATCAGATGCATAAACGGTGATTGATGAACAGCAGCTGTTAATACAAGATAAAGGAAGGGAAAGCAAAAGGTTGTTACTTTAATTGGGGACTTTGATCTGGTGTCTATCTCATTCCCCCCTCTTGATGTTTAGGGTGCATCTGAAGCTGTCAGAGAACATCATCATCCAGAACTGGCTGGTAATCCTTTAAAAGCAACAGCTAGGTGGCAGTTCTCCATTTGACAACTGTTTCTATGAATGAACCCTGTTACGTTTTTTATTAGGACAGGCATGAAGCAGGAAATAAACAGACATCTGTGAGTATGACTATGACAATCCCAATCATTATTTTAACCAGAAACATTGTCTGAACCAGAACACCGGCAGTCTTCCGGATATTTTTAGCTATGTCTGTCACAACTTTTCCATTGTCACTTATTTGGGTGCAACAGTCAGTTTGGTAGAATTTCCACAAGCTCCTCCTTCCTCCATTATTGGATTTTGCTAATGGCAGTCCTCATCTGGGATTGTTGCTGTGCCAACAGTTCCAATGCAGTTGTGATTTCATTAGTTATAATCTCAAGTACCGCCTGCAGTAGGATTGTGTGGGTGAGCATGTAAATGCAGGTCCTGTATCCCCAACTCCTGTCTTGTGGCTATGTGGCCGAGCCATAATACTGGATTATCTGTTGAGGGGGGCACTCATCTTTGCTCCTCTTTTGTTTTCCTCCTAGCTCAAGGAATCACTTTTCTCTATGTCTCAGTTCAGTTCAGCTGCTCAGTCATGTCCAACTCTTTGCGACCCCCTGAATCACAGCACGCCAGGCCTCCCTGTCCATCATCAACTCCCAGAGTTCACTCAAACTCATGTCCATGGAGTCGGTGATGCCATTCAGCCATCTCATCCTCTCTCATCCCCTTATCCTCCTGCCCCCAATCCCTCCGAGCATCAGGGTCTTTTCCAATGAGTCCACTCTTCGCATGAGGTGGCCAAAGTATTGGAATTTCAGCTTCAGCATCAGTCCTTCTATGTCTCACATTGTCGCAAATTGGGAACGCCAGTGTGTCCCCTGGTGAGTTGGGTAAGAGGAAGAAACCTGACTGAATTATTCCTATGGTGCAGGTTCCTCCACATCTAGATGGGAACTGTGAGTAGGCCCTTCTGCAAATCAAAAAAGTCTTTCTCATGGTTGCCATAAGTCTGGGTTTGTGAAGTAATGATGCTTCCTATATGAGCTAATGCCTGGGATTGCAAAAAAGAGATTAGTATCAGGTTGATTTCCTGTACAGTTTTGCTCTAGAATCCCAGAAGTGGAGTTGAAGGGAGTGCAAGTGTGAATTCCATTCCCTCCTTTTTGGGGAGCCCAATACCTGGTTGGGGCCCCAGGACTCCACAGAAGTTTCTTACAGGTATCATTATAGACCAGGGCTCTTCTGCATTTTGTTTCTGTGACCCAGGTATAATTTATCCCTTCTCGGCTTAGGCATTCTTTGCCTACTGTTTCCCTGGACAGAGTCCAACTCTGAATAGGACGCCCTACCCACCTGCTAGTTGTTCGATTCCATTGTAATAGCAGAAAGGCATCCAATGCAGTACACTTCCAGGGCCATGTTTTGCACATCAGAGAACCTCCACAAACCCAGCAAGTAGTAACATTTAATTCCAGGGCCACCTCCTCGGCTAGATAGATAAAAGGATTATTTCCAATAGTGGGCATTTCTAACTTATCTTTGAGGGAGAGTCGAAGCTGGTTGTACAGTCCAGAGGACCCCATCTTTGGACCTTATGCCAATGGGTCTGGCTTGGTTACTCGGGCCTTTAACCTTTTGACCACCTCTTGGGCTGGTTCTTTCCTAGCCTTGTCTTGCCCTACGCCCCCCTCCCGCCCCCCCACCATCTGACATACCAAAACAAGTTTGTGGAGTCCATCAGGCCATCTGTCTTGGGGTGCCATAGCACGTTAGGCCATTCACAGTGTGGACTCTAATTCTGCCCCACCCTGCCCCCCACCTAGTAATGCTTCCCTTCCTTAGTGCATGGGAAAGCTGAACTATAACATGCGGTTGGTTTGTATGTGTAGTCAGTGAATCCCTGGGCCCATCTACCCTCATGGTAGAAAGACTCCATACACTCAAAACAATTATCCTGACTCTCAGATGAGGAGGGGATTTTACAACTTAACAGATCTGTAAGGCAAAAATATGCTGTTTTCATATTTATGTTGATCACAGGAGGAGGAGACTCCAAAAAACAAGAACTATGAAGAAGTAGGCAAAGCAGAAAGAGAGTTTTTGGATACAAGTCCACTCTCGGGGAAAAAGTAAAGCCCTATTCCAAACAAGATGAATGGGGGAGTCCCAGACCAATTAATAACCAATACATCTGCCTTTTGTTGGTCCTATTGGTTCCTCAAGCTTCAGCTGTGTGTTTATTGACCAACTCCCTGTGTGCCCCCCAGCGGGGCTTTGGGGTGCTTGTTTTCTTCTTTGCAAGGTAAGGAACAGGGGTTCCTCCAGACTAAGGGTCATTTCCCACTTTTCTTGGCTATCAGTCGGATTTGCAGGTTTGACTCTGGAGTAATGGATCCAAGCGTTTGTTCCTTCCACCTTGAGATCAGTGTGGGTAGTTAAGATTACAAAATAGGGCCCTTTCCACATGGGTTTTAAAGGCTCTTTTTTGCAATCCTTTACCCATACTCGGTTCCCTGGTTGGTGAGGATGTACTATTATGCCTAAAGAAATGGGTATTATATCAATTATCCATGTATGTATTTGAGAGATTGTGTGTCCTAACCCTTGTAGCTGCCTATATAAGTCCAAGTTCCCCAGTTCTCTGGTGTCTCCCCTTAAGTTGACTAGCGAGGGTGGTCATCCGTACAGGATTTCAAATCTACCCAAAGTAAGCTGGTTGCCTGGCATAGTTTTGCTAGTTTGTTTGAGGGTTTGATTCACACGTTCCACTTTCCCTTAGCTCTGGGGATGGTAGGTAGTATGAAATTTCCACTGGGTTTTCAAAACTTTTACCACCTGTTGTTCTGCATCCCCTACAAGTGCTGGTCCATTGTCCAACCATATGGTCAGAGGTGTTCCATATCTGGGGGCAATGTCTTTCAGGAGTGCCTTGATTACTTGTCTTGCTTTTTCAGTTCGGGTAGGAAAGGCTTCCAACCAGGCTGAAAAGGTGCAGATAAAAACTACAAGGTATCTAAATCCTTGATTTGGGGTGATTTCAGAAAAACCTGATTCCGTATCCTCAAAGGGGGATAAATCCACAATGTTGTGTCCCTGCCGACCTACTAGACCCCTGGCGAGCATTATTTTGTAAACAGGTTACATATCGTTGGGAGACAGAAGAACAGAGTGTGGGGAGGTGAGCAACGAGGTAGTATGGGCCTAGCAAAATCTCTAAGGCAGTCTTGCCCATATGGGTCAGTTCATGTTGCTGGTACACCAGCTTGTAGGCAAGTTGAGCCAGAACATAGACTTGTGGTCTTGTGTGAGTCAACATCCCATCTTGGCCTTGGCTCCCCCTTCCATTTTTATCCATTTTTCCTCCTTGAGAAAGTACCTGGGGGCAGCTGGTATCTCCAGGGCTAGCAGGACTTTCGATTTGTCTGGCAGCTGCCCCTGGGCAGCCTCCTTGGTGGCTGCATCAGCATGACTGTTCCCTTCGGCCACTGGGTCACCTTCCTTTTGGTGGCCTTTGCAGTGGACAACTGCCACTTTCTTCGGTTCCCATACTATTTCCAGAAGTTTCAGGATTTCGACTTGGGTTTTGATCCCTTTCCCTCCTGCTGTAAGGAGTCCTCTTTCCTTGTATAAGGCTCCGTGGACATGTAGAGTAGTGAAAGCATACCGCAAGTCTGTATAGGTATTGACTCGCTGCTCTCAGCTGAGTTCCAGGTCCCTGATTAATGCCCATAACTCCACTGTCTGCACTGACCATCCTTGAGGAAGCTCCTCTCCTTCCTCCACTTCAGAGTCAGACACTACAGCATACCCAGTCATCTTCTTTTTGTTTTCCATGTAGCTGCTACCATCAGTATATAGGACCAGGTCTGGGTTGTGGAATGGCTTGTCAGTCAGGTCTGGTCTATTAGAAAATACTTCATCTAGGAATTCCAAACAATCCTGTTCCAAGGGCCCTGCTTGTTTTGTTAGAAAGATAGCTGATTTTAGAGTTCATACAACTTCCAGTTTTACCATGGATGTTCACATAGTAACCCTCGATACTGAGTCATTTGTGCATGTGTGAGCCAGTGGTGGCCTCTGCTATCCAACAGGGTTACAACTGAGTGTATGACCTTAACATTTAGGTTTTGCCCCAACATTAATTTGTCAGCTGCCCTCCCTAGCAAGGAGGTGGCTGCTACTGCTCGAAGGTAGCGTGGCCATCTATTTACACAAGTAGGCCACCTGCCTTTGCCAAGGCCTGAATTTTTGGGTCAAGACTCCCAAGGCCATTTTGTACTTTTCATGAACACAGAGATTGAGCTCTCTGGTTACATTGGGAAGCTCGAGGGCTGAGGCATCGGAGACTTTGGCCTAAATTGTTTGAAGTGCCACCTCTTGGCTCCCATTCAAGGGGAGCCTTTTATTCTCCTTTCAGGGCCTCATAGAGGGGTCTGGCCAGGTATGAAAAATACAGGGATCCATATCCTGCAGAATCCTGCTGCTCCCAGGAGCTCGTGGACCTTCTGGTGAATGGTAGGGGTAGCGTTGGCACAAACTGCTTGTTTCCTTTCAGTTCCCAGCATTCGCTGGCCCCAGATGATGTTAAAACCTAGATATTTGACTTGTCTTTTACAGATTTGTGTGTTTTTCTTTGATAACAGTACCCAGCTTCGATTAGCAAGGAGATGAGGGCCTTTGTCCTTCTAGGCATCGAGCCTGTGTTGTGCTCAATGACCTATTTCAGCAGGACACAGTCTAAGTCCTGACCAGGAAATTGCATGAAGTCAGTGGCCACAGCTCTGCTGAAGAGAGTAGGGGAGTTCTTGAAACCCTGAGGAGGCCTCGTCCAAGAGAGCTGTTCCTTGTTTTCCGTGTGTGAGTTTTCCCATTCAGCAGCAAATAGTGGTTGGCTGACAGGTGCAAGCTGGAGGCAGAAGAAGACATCTTTTAAGTGCAAGCAAGTAAACCATTCAGCTGTGGAAGGGATCAGTCCCAGTAGGGTGTACAGTTTAGGCACTGCCAGGAGCAGAGTAATTGTTGCCTTGATTACGCTCTTAAGTCCTGAACCAGATGGTTGTCTTGCATCCCTGGCTTCTTCACAGGTAGTAGTGGGGTGTTCCAGGGTGACTGGCATTTCATCAGAAGTCCATGTTTGGAGTAGTCTGTCTAAATGAGCCTGGATTCCCAGCCGGGCCTACTGGGGAATCAGATGCTGTTGTAGTTTTACAGGCTGTGCTCTTGGTTTCAGATCAATCAGGATGGGAGCAAGGGGTTTTGCCAGACCGGGAGCATTTTCCTTGGCCCAAACAGGTGGGTACTCAGTCTCTGATTCTGGAGGAATGGTCCCTTCTCCTGGAAGGGAGGAATACAGGTGCCATTCTTCTTCTCACCTTAGAGCAAGAGTCATAATCAAGGAGCAGGGTGGGCCTGTTAGATTTAGGAGAGGTTACCCATCAGCAGAATAGGAAATCTGGGCCCCCATCTTAGCAAGCAGGTCTCTTCTCATCAAGGGAATTGGGCAGTCAGGCAAATAGAGGAATTCGTGCTCTACCTCGTGGCCCCCCAGTCGGCATTGTCAAGGACTGCAAAATGGCCTGCAGGTCTGGGTGCCTGTCAGTCTGGGCGCCTGTGCCCCCGATGATGGTAGTTTCTTTTTCCTGATAAGGGGACTATCTCCTGGGTGACCACGGAATGCTCAGCACCAGTGTCCACCATAAAGTCCATTGGATGTCCCCCTATTTTAATTCTGACCATGGGCTCTCTGGGACCCAGTTGGAAAGAGTCTAGTGCCCTCTACTTGGATTCTGCTTGAGCTAGCCTGATCAGATTAGTGCCCGGTGGCTCAGGTTGATACCAGCTTGGTGAGCCTGCTGCTTTGGTTTTCTTCTCAGAGCGACTGGGGCACTCATTTTCCCAGCGTCCCTTTTCCTTGCAATAGGCACACTGATCGTGGCTGAGGGGAATTGAGCTTTTCAGATCTGGACCCCTTGCCTTATGGTGTGGTCCCACCAGGGGCGCATGCTTTGACAGGACAGCTACCAAGGGTGCCACTTTTTGCTTCATCCACTTTTTGCTGTTTACCAGCCCATTCTGAAGGAGATCAGCCCTGGGATGTTTTTGGAAGGAATGATGCTGAAGCTGAAACTCCAGTACTTTGGCCACCTCATGCGAAGAGTTGACTCATTGGAAAAGACTCTGATGCTGGGAGGGATTGGGGGCAAGAGGAGAAGGGGACGACAGAGGATGAGATGGCTGGATGGCATCACTGACTCGATGGATGTGAGTCTCAGTGAACTCCAGGAGTTGGTGATGGACAGGGAGGCCTGGCATGCTGCGATTCATGGGGTCTCAAAGAGTTGGACATGACTGAGCAACTGATCTGATCTGTGATTGACAAAGACTGTTGGTAAAGCAGTTCTGTGGCCTTTTTACCTGCAAACCCTTCTACTTCTGTTTTTTTTTTTTTCCAGATGTCCGATTGGGCCTGTCCCTCAAAGGCTGAATTTATCATCCGTTTATTTTAGGGAATTTCCAGATCAAAAGGGGTGAAAACCCATAAGGCCTCACACAACCTTTTGCAGAACCTGGCCAGGCATTCATCTGGTTCATGTAGCACCACAGTGGTCTTAGCCACGTTAGCAGGCTTCTTCACCCTATCTTTTACCCCTTGTAGGAGAGAGGGACTGTCAATATTTCTCCAACTGGTTTCTTCCCCCCTCAGCATTGGGATACCAGCAAGGCTCTTCCTCTGGGAAGTTCTCCCAAGCCCAGTTCTCCACATCTAATTAGCCCTCTGGGGCATTGGCCTGGAGCCATTTTCTAGCCTTTGTCATGACTCATCAGCATCCCTCTGTATTGAATAGGGTGAGTAGATACTGCAGGCAGTCTCCCCAGGTGGGGCCGTAGATCTGGAAGATGGATTCTAAGAGACCAGTCACCACTTGGGGCTTTTCAGAACATGAGGGGCTGTGCTGTTTTCAGTTAAGGAGATCAGTCATGGAAAAAGGCTGGTAGTAAAAAAAAAAAAAAAACGGGTCAACACAGCAGAAACTGTGAGCTTGTTTATGTCTCTTGATGTAATTGTAGATTTGTGGAACCAGTGTCCGGAGATGTCACTGGCCATCCTTTCCTCGTTCCTGTTTTGGACAAGGGAGCCACAGAGATACACTGACCAGTCTCCCTGAGCCTGTGGATGCCTCGTGCCTCCTCTTCTTGTTCCTCCAAGTCTTGTGTTTTGTCACCCTCATCTCTGCATCTGATGTGGGCCAGACACATGCACACACACAGAAAGACACGCAAACACAGGCAACATAAGTATACCTGTGTAAACACACACGAGGAAGGCACAGTGACACAAACACAAGCAGGGATCACAGGTGTTTCAGTAGCTAAAGACATCTGTGTCCAGAAATATGGGAGATGGTGTCAGTAGGCACTGTGTCTTGCCCTTTTGGGATCCCTGTCCATTTCTTCCCCCAGCTGTTCAGTATTATCACCAGCCAGCCTTAGGTCGTTTCTGGCTTTGTGGTTGTGAGGAGAGGCCAATCGGTGGATGTGGAAATTCACAGAAGACCCCAAAGTCAGCACAGAAGTGCCAGGGGAGAGTGGAGAGAAACCCATTCCAACTGGTGGTGCTTTCCAGGAGGAAGGTCTGGACTTAAGGGCCCAAGGGAATCTCAAACTCAGTGAGCAGCAGGAGGCCTGGGGGTGGCTGAACCTGGGGAAAGATGATTCTGATAAAGGTGGTTGATTCACCCTGTCTGTATCAGAATCACCTAGGACTCTCTCATCTTGTAATCAGAGCTTCTTCAAGTGAGACTTGGAAACATGGAGTCCCCAAGCCTCCAGGCTCAGCTTGTCACTTGCTGTCACTATGACCCGAATCCAGGCTCTACATCCAGCCTGCATGAGCCTGAGCATCCCCATTTGGGAAAGGAGAGTGTCCCAGCCTCTACATGGCTGTCCTTTCAGGGCTCACTTTGATCCCCTCACAATCTAGTTTTCTGTCAGTAACCTCTCATGGCAGGATCTACCTCCCTAGGAAGTACTGAAGGAGGTCGAGCCACAGGTCTTCACTGATTATCTGCTGGCAACACAAACAGGGTCAGCATGGAGCTCACCAGGATCCAAACACTTCGTGAACAGTGAAGAACTCCAACACAAATCGCCAATTCTGCAGAGGCCCAGAGCAACGCCATCTCAGCAATCCTGTTTGACCCTGGGCTGGTTGTGATCTAACAACCAGTTGAGGAAGTTAAGACTGCTGGTTTCCAGCCTGTGGCTTGGAGGTCCTCGTTTATAATCCCAGAACCAGTGGACTAGAGTGGAATGACAGGGCACACATCCTGGAGAAAGACAGGGGAGGCAGGGAAGGATTGTGCAGGAGGAGCATCCACTCTTGTCCCACCCACCCACACCACCCTGGGAAGCAGGTTGTACCAGTGATGTCAAGGTAGTACTCCTTAACGATCACTGTGTTCCTGAAGTAGGGTTTGCTCCAAAAAGCAAATTAGCAGCATGCAGTGGGACCAGGGATGCCTCAGTTCCTGCACCTGCCAGGACCAGGAGGAGGGGAAATGTGCAAGTTTCTAAGGTCTGCAGCTTGCCTGCAGAGCAGGCATCAACAGCTTCTGCTTCTCCACTCCACGTGCTCACACCACATAAGATAATCCCCCACTTCCCTGCCCAGCTCCCCTACCTGTCCTCATTCTCCCTCACTGACCTTCATCAATAATGTAGCTAAGCAAGACTTTATGTTGTTCACTGACCATGATGGACAGTTGGCGGTTGTTCACAATCCAATGCAGGTCAAGGAGCCAGTCATGCCACATGCAGGGCCAGGTAGAGCCACAAGCAACAGGGCTAGTCTGGGAAGGAACAAGTGAGAGGGTAAGAGTCAGGAAGGCTAGGAGCCCACAAACGGAGGAGATAGGCTGCAAGTGTCAGACATTTTTATCTCTCTCTTAAGCAGCAGGAGGAAACAAACTACAAGTGTCAGATTTTTTTCCCCCTTTTCTATAGAAAATTAAAAGGAGGCTTCTTTTAAAATGCTGTGTTGCCATTAGGACACCTGGTTCCACATGAACTTAACTTTTCTCAAACCTTGAGCCAACCAAAGCATTTTTCTTATGGAAATGTTTTTCTGAAGCTATGTTAATGAACTATGTATTTACCCTAGACTCTGTCCTTCTTCAAGTGGGTTCAGTCTAAGACTCAGAACTGAGAATGCCTCAACAAACCAGTATGTTTTATTCATACAAGTGTTCTCCTAATCTATGTTAATAAGACTATGTATTTGCTTGGATACCGGCCTTTCTTCAAGATTCATGTCAATCCTTTTATGGCCCAGGATGACTCACCTTGTGCCAATGTTATCTCAAGATACATGTTGTAGGTGAAGGGCCTGGTGCCACTCTCTGAGTGTTGAGACATTTCCTTTCTCTAATTAGCAGCCTGCTGCTGCTGCTAAGTCACTTCAGTCGTGTCCGACTCTGTATGACCCCACAGACGGCAGCCCACCAGGCTCCCCCATCCCTGGAATTCTCCAGACAAGAACACTGGAGTGGGTTGTCATTTCCTTCTCCAATGCATGAAAGTGAAAAGTGAAAGTGAAGTCGCTCAGTCGTGTCCGACTCTTAGCGACCCCATGGACTGCAGCCTACCAGGCTCCTCCGTCCAGGGGATATTCCAGGCAAGAGTACTGGAGTGGGGTGCCATTGCCTTCTCCATAGCAGCCTACTAGTCGGTATATAACTTCCTGCTAAAGACTAGCAGGGGGCGGGGGAACTCTTTCTCCCCCTTCTGATATCTATGTCAGAATCTTACTCTCTCTTTTATACTTTAATAAAACTTGATTACACAAAAGCTCTGAGTGATCAAACCTTGTCACTGGCCTCAGACTGAATTCCTCTCCTCCCCAGGCCAAGAATCCCAGCGTCTTTCATGGCTCAGCAACAGCCTTTCACAGGGACACTGGAACAGATATCTGCAAGCACTCTGGGCACTCACGCTTGCCTGCCCGCCCCACCGATGTCCCCAGCCAGTGTCATAACATCAAACATGTTCATGGCTCTTGGTCTGCAGTGGTCTTTGGCATCTGAAGTTGTCTGCATTCGCCAAGGGAGGGTCTGTTTCTGACTACTTCTGATCTCTGACTGGCTGGAGTGTGCTGAATAGTGGCATTTCACTGCTTAAAACGTCAGGAATTGCAGTCCCTTTGGCATACCTTATCTGCGGGCAAGTGTGTGTGTTTGTATGGGTATCTGTGTTTAAAAAGAAAGCCCCGAGTCCTGACCTGCTCCCTATTTTCACAAGGATGTGTCTGGAGTCATCTGGCACTCACAACGTACCAGCCAGCAGCCCCTTCCATCTCCACCTTGGGTGTGGAGAACCTCCTGCTTCTGTACTGCACTAGTGGGAACAACTACAGGGGCTCTGACTGACCGGGAGGGGTTGTGAGACTCACCCTGTCTCTGTTAATTCCTGGGATTATCCACACATACAATAATAACTTTCTGGGAATGCTACTCTTGCCTGATGTTTCTGGTCACTCCTGATATAGAATCCCCACCCCCAGGGTACTGCTCCTCTTCAGATGCAGGCCAAAAGGAGTCACCCAAAGTCATGGCTCAGACACTTACAGCTGTTTTGGCCATGCACGAATTCTGCCTCTGCCATATCTTTGGACCTCGACACCCTCAGCACCCAGTTCCCTTGGCCACCCCTCACCTTGCCTGTGCCCTTGTTCCCACCTCTATTCCTGCTACTGGTCCTTCTCCTCCTCCTGAGCAGCTGACTCCGAGGAATAGCAATCAGGATGGGGCTTGGGCCCAGAAGGCTGCAATGCCCTGGAAGATGGCACATCTCTGAACCAAGTGACACTTCCTCCTCTGACGGTTGTTCCACCTGATACGAACGTAGGCCCTGTGATCTTTCACATTCCCAGAGTTAAACTCACTGGCTAAAGGGCCGCCAGTGAATCCAGACCCTCCAGCATGGGCCGGTAGATCACTCGGGGCTCCTGGCCTTGCAGTTCCTGGCTATGTTCTTCCGGTTTCACCTTTGGCTCCTGCGAGTACAACTGCTCGTGGTCCACGTCCGCCAACACTTCCACCTCCTCCGTGCTGTCTTCTTCCACCAACAGCCTGACCTCTTGTCTGATCCCTGCCAACTCTCCCTCTTCCAGGGCCTCACCTTCCTTTCTTCACCTCTACTCTGAAGAGAGCTGCCTCCTTGTTTGGTGCACCAGCTGGTGCCTCAAGGTCCCGGACACCCTAACCACGATGGCAGGACCCAGGGCCTCCATCCCCTGAAGACTTGGCCTCACAGCTAAGAAGATCCAGACTCCCGGGGTGCTCCCGCCATCTTCTCGCAGCGTCTCACTCTGGACGTGGCCCTGGCTGTGGCTCCAGTTGGTGCAGCTGTGAAGGGGTTGGACATGACAGAACAGCAGGTGGCCTACACAGCCGATGTAATGCTTCATGGTCAACCAGTGGCCATAGCTCCTCCTTCTGGGGGTGCCCTGAGACTGAAGAATGTGGTGGGGGACCACCTGGAGCAAGATGCATGGGGCAACTAGATTGCCCAGGCTATCGGGCCCCCTATGCTGCTGGAGCTTTGAACCACTCCCAGGCTACTGGGCCCAATCTCAGCCATTGTCAGAGAGGGTAGTAGGCGTCACATTCTATGGATATGCTCCTAGACCAAAGGGAGTCGCCTCAGACACACTCCCACCCCTCCCCCTGGGGCCACTGCAACCCCTCCCTTCTCACCCCTCCAGCCCGTCCCCCCACCGCCCACCCACGGTTTACAGGTCTCCACGTGAAGCCTCTGCTTCACTGAGCGTCCACCTCCAGGCACATTGCCTGTCTTCCATCTGGCAAAACCCAGGTGCAAGCTGCCATTTCCTTGGCCTCCAGAAATTCAAACCATGAATTCCCACTTCCATATCCAAAAAACACACTCCTGTTTCTCACAGGACCTTTAACCTCTGGGTGCTCTCCCAAAGTGTCCCATCAAAGGCAGGGGAGCAATATGGCTGGGTAGTTTCCTTCATTGAGCAGAGGGCCCGATGCGGTCTGGATGATAGGAGAGTGGGTACAAACGCAGTTTGATACAGTTGAGCTCCTTTGCTCAGGGGCACCAGAGCCACAGGGTACAGAGCTCTCTCTGTCTCTGTCTCTGCTTCTGGCACACACTGTTTCTCTGTCCATCTTTCTTTGTGTGTAGTAGGGGCTTGTGTCTGTGTGTCTCTGTCTCTCTGACTGGTGCTGCTGCCCTCTGCCACTCTCTGGACACCAGCTCTCATAAAAGACACTTAACCTAGGCATAAAGCCAAAGCTCTCCTCCTGTGTGAGTTGCACTCACGGGAGATCTGACTTTGTCAGTTCACACAGCTGGGGAATGCTTTCTCAAACTTAGAGGCAAACACAGGCAATCTCTCCTAAACTACAGAAGGAGACAGGTGTCCCTCCCTCCCTCCCTCACATGGTGAACATGAACACTGCACAGGACTACGGTGGCTTGGCCACACTTTGGACAGGGGGAGAAAGGGGGCATGCTCTAGCTGGCACGAGGGAACTCCATGAAATATGCTTGAATGCCAGTCAGTGAGAACTAAGGACAGCTCTCCATTAAGGGCCATGACTCACCAGTGCCAGAGGCATTGAAGTCTGCCCATTTAGCATATACAGGCCATTTCAAAGTGGTGCTGTTCTCGTTAAGCCTCCAGGTTGAGAACACACCACAGCCTACCCTGTCTCTCCAGCCCAGTGGGTCTGGGTTAGGGGAGCAGGGAAGGATCAACTGAAACCATCCTTTGCATAGTCCTGATATCCAAGCATTCTGTGAAGAGTATAAAGAGTGATGTTTTAAACTGGCAAACTCTGCAGGTAGCCGCTTTCTGCACTGCAAGGTAGCTGTTTATGCTGCAGTCCCATCAGTCAACCAAAGCTTACATAAAAAGCAAGATGTGCTCATGCCCCTGGTCATTTTGGGGAAAAAATGCTGCTACAGTTGAGAAGGACAGAAAGATCTTTATAGCTGGGTGTCCAAGGGACTATAGCCCCGCCCCCTCTTCTGTGCCTGGGAATCCACCCCATTCTGTTGCTTAGCTCTTTTCCATTGTCACTGACTTCCCACTGGTGCTTTCTACCTGCCTATCCTTTCGGCAAGGGATCCAGGGTGCAGCAGCACACTCAGAAAAATGAAGGGCATCTTTAAAGGAGGTGTCTTCCTCATGACTGCTGTTGACTAATGCTTGGAGCCTAAATAGAGCAGGCTCTGAACTGGAACCTGTCTCTCACTGTCCCAGGGTCCCTGCATGCAAACACCCTGCCATCCTTGCTTCATCCCTGTTCCCTCCCTCACAGGAAGACGCTGGCAGTGGGGCACTCACACACACACCCCACACCTGTGCTTTCATCACCTTTCTGTGCTGCCAGGTAGCTGGAAGTGCCCAGACAGATTCCACGCTCACAGCCCATCTCTCCTAGGAAGCCTGGGGGTTCACCCTGAGAGCCTAGCTTAGCATGTCATTTGCCTTGCATGGTGCCAATATGCAACACACTTGGAGAGGGAATGTGCTGGCTGACAGGCTGATCCTAGGCAGCACTAGCCCAGGACTTTCCCAGATCTCCTTCTCACATGTGTGGAACAATCTGCAGTGAAGCCAGCTCTCATTCCCATCCTCCTCCTTCCAGTCTCTTCCTTTTTCCAAAGGACCCTGGCCTCTTCAAAATCGGGGGTCCTGCCCTAGCCTCGTCCAGCATTTCCACAGGGTAGCCAATGCACCACAGACTGAGGGGTCCACAGACAGTGGTTTTAAATCCGCACATCACTTATGATTTATTTCCTCTGGGTGACTCCTCAAACCCCGCACCACTGCTTACTGATACAAACACACAACACAGCAGAAACTGTGAGCTTGTTTATGCCTCTTGATGTAACTGCAGATTTGCAGAGTCACTGTTCAGTGTTATCACCTGTCATCCTTTCCTCATTCCTGTCCTGGACAAGGGCATCAAAGAGATGCATGGACAAGTTTCCCCTAGTCTGTGAACCCCTCGTGCCTCCTCTTCTGGTTGCTCCACATCTCATGTTCTGTCACCTTCATCTCTGAGTCTGCAGTGGGAAGGACCCATGCACACACACACACACACACAGACATGCAACACAAGCACACCCATGTTAGGGACAGGGACACAAATGCAAACAGGGAACATGTGGCAGTACACAAAGAACCACTGGTTCATACAAAATATAGAGATTTCCATATTTCTTATAGGAAAATCTACATTCTGATCTTCAAATGTGAACTATACCAAAGTCCAAATTCCATGAAGGAGCATTAGCGCCTATATTTTGATATAGGGAATATAGGGAATTCCATATTTCCTGGCAGAAAAATCATTGTCTTGATATATGTATGAGAAATGCAAGAAATCCATATTTCATGAAGAAACAGTGGTGCCAATATTTTCACTTGTGAAATTGGGGAAATACCATATTGGATCTCCATATGTTAAGAAAAACAATGCCTAGATGTTCATGTGTGAAATGTGGAGTATCCTATATTTAATGTAAGAAAATCACCACCCAGGTTTTCATATAGGAATTATATAGAATTCCATATTTCATGTAAAAAAACTCTGCATACAGTTTTTAATAAAGTGAAATAAAAAATTCAATACTTCATGTAGTAAAATCAGCATTGAGATTTTCATATGTAACATATAGGGAATTCTATTTTTCATAGAGTAAAACTGTCACAATGATTTTCATGCCTGAAATATACAGAATACCATATTTTATGTAGTAAAATTAGTACACAACGTTTGATAGATATCTTAAATATACAGAATTCCAGATTGCATGTGGGGAAATTGGCACCCAGGTTTTCCTATGCGATACACATAATGTTCAACACTTCCTCTAGGAAAATTTGAGCAGAGATGGTCATATGTGATACATAGAAAATGGATAGCTCTATTTCAAATGATAGAGAATTCCACATTTCATATGGGAATATTGGCACTCATATTTTCATATATGAAGCATAAAGATTTCCTTATTTTTGTACAAATATCTGGGCCGAGATTTTCTTATATTAAATGTGAAAAATCTCATATGACATGTATGAAAATCTGTTCACAGATTTCTATTTGTGAAGTGTAGAGATGTCCTAATTCATGAAGGAAAATTGGTTCCCTGATTTCTATAATGTGAAATATAGAAGATTACATACTTATGTCAGAAAATCTCAATTCAGATTTTCATATTTGAAATATACAGAATCCCATATGTCAATATAGCAGAAAACCTTTGTTCCAATTATCATCTGTAAAATATATGTGATTCCATATTTCATTTAAGAAAATCTGCACACTGATTGCCACGTGTGAAACATACAGAATTCTGTATTCCACATTTGAAATTCTATGCCCACAAAAGCCATGCCAATATTTTCATATGTTTTTTAGAGATAATTTAATATTTAGTGTAGGAAAACGAATGTCCATATATTCAAAGGTTTAACATGGAGAATTCCATATATTGTGTAGGAAAATGTGCTCACAGATATTCATAAATGTAACATAAAGAAGTCAATATTTCCATTGGGAAATCTTTTTCCAGATTTTCATAGAGTGTATTCCATATATAGTGCAGGACAATCTGTGCCTAGATTTTCAAATGTGAACTATAGATAATTAGATATATTTAGTGCAGAAATAACAGCACTCGTATATTCATATGTGAAAAAGTAGAGAATTGCATATGTAGATCAAGGAAATCTGCACCCAAATATCTTTGTGTGAAGTATAAAATATACCAAATTTCAGGTGAGATAATATGTACCTAGATTTTCATTTTTGAAATGTACAAAGTTTCTATTTCATGAGTGAAAATTTGCATCATGCTTTCATATTTGAACTATTGAGAACGTACTTCATGTCAGAAGTTCTTAATGGAGATTTCCATATGGAAAATATATAAAGTTCCATATTTCAAGCAAGAAAATGTATGCTCAAATTGTCCTATGTGAGATATACACAATTCCATATTCTTGTCGGAAAAAGTGTGCACAGACATCCAGATGTGTGACATCCCATAAGCCATGTATCATGACCAAAAACATACAACTAGATTTTCAAAAGTGAAATGCAGATTTTGTATTTCATGTACAAAACTCTGCACCCATATTTTCATATGTGAAACATAGAAAAGTGAATATTTCTTGCAGGAAAATCATCCTTCAGGTGTACATATGCATGAAGCTGGGCATCCAAAGCCAGTGATCCGGAAGAACCCAGAGGAATAGGGTGGGGAGGGATGTGGGGTGGGCTTAAGGATGTGTTGGACACATGTGTACCTGTGGCTCACTAAGGTTGATGTATGGCAAAAACCATCACAATGTTTTAGAGTCATAATCCTCCAGTTAAAATAAAGAATTCAATTTAAATTACTGACAAAATAAGAAAGAAAAGCACAAGGAATTATATTCAGTGCTCTGTGGTGACACAAATGGGAAGACAGTCCAACATGAAGGGATCTATGCAAGCATATACTTGATTCACACTGATGTACAGCAGAAACTAGTAAAACAATATAAAGTAACTATAATCAAATACAAATTGATTTTAAAATATTGCAATGCAACTATACCTCCAGCAGTGAATAAATAAATGGTTCCCTCATTTGCAATGTCATTAGGGACATTACGCTAAGTAAAATATTTCAGCTGGAGGAAGACAAAAACTTTATCATCACATGATATTGTTAGTTAAAATACCTGAGTTATAGAAACAGAGAGTTGAATGTGGTTATCAAGGGCTAGTGGAAATGGACCATGATGGTCCAAGGTACCAACTTTAGTCATATGCCAAATAATCTCACCAAAGAAGATACTGTAAGAGGGCAGGAGGAATATGGAGCTGCACACTGAGCACATGTCCATTAGTGAAGTTCAAAATCCAGCTCCACCAGAGTCAGCCTCTCAGAAGAGTTTAGTTAAAGATATATTGCAGGCTTATATAGGGGTCTTGTTTTTGTTTCCATTCAGCCAGTCTTTGTCTTTTGGTTGGGGCATTCAACCCATTTACATTTAAGGTAATTATTGATAAGTATGATCCCATTGCCATTTAATTTATGGCTTGGGGTTCGAGTTTACACACCCTTCCTGTGTTTCCTGTCTAGAGAAGATCCTTTAGCATTTATTGGAGAGCTGGTTTGGTGGTGCTGAATTCTCTCAGCTTTTGCTTGTCTGTAAAGCTTTTGATTTCTCCTTCATATTTGAATGAGATCCTTGCTGGCTACAGTAATCTGGGCTGTAGGTTATTTTCTTTCATCACTTTAAGTATGTCCTGCCATTCCCTCCTGGCCTGAAGAGTTTCTATTGAAAGATCAGCTGTTATCCTTATGGGAATTCCCATGTGTGTTATTTATTGCTTTTCTCTTGCTGCTTTTAATGTTTGTTCTTTGTGTTTGATCTTTGTTAATTTGATTAATATGTGTCTTGGGGTGTTTTGCCTTGGGTTTATCCTGTTTGGGACTCTCTGGGTTTCTTGGACTTGGGTGATTATTTTCTTCCCCATTTTAGGGATGTTTTCAACTATTATCTCCTCAAGTATTTTCTCATGTTCTTTCTTTTTGTTTTCTTCTTCTGGGACTCCTATGATTCAAATTTAACATTGTCCCAGATGTCTCTGAGATTGTCCTCATTCCTTTTAATTCTTCTTTCTTTTTTCCTCTCGGATTCATTTATTTCTACCATTCTATCTTCTACCTCACTAATCCTATCTTCTGCCTCTGTTATTCTACTATTTATTCCCTCCAGAGTGTTTTTGATCTCCTTTATTGCATTATTCATTATATATTGACTCTTTTTTATTTCTTCTAGGTCCTTGTTAAACCTTTCTTGCATCTTCTCAATCCTTGTCTCCAGGCTATTTATCCATGATTTCATTTTATTTTCAAGATTTTGGATCATTTTCACTATCATTATTCGGAATTCTTTATCAGGTAGATTCCCTATCTCTTCCTCTTTGGTTTGGTGGGCATTTATCCTGTTCCTTTACCTGCTGGGTATTCCTCTGTCTCTTCATCTTGTTTAGACTGCTATGTTTGGGTTGGCCTTCTGTATTCTGGCAGTTTGTGGAGTTCTCTTTATTGTGGAGTTTCCTTTCTGTGGGTGGGGTTTTATGGGTGGCTTGTCAAGGTTTCTTGGTTAGGGAAGCTTGTGTCGGTGTTCTGGTGGGTGGAGCTGGATTTCTTCTCTCTGGAGTGCAATGAAGTGTCCAGTGATGAGTTATGAGATGTCAGTGCTTTTGGAATGACTTTGGGCAGCCTGTATATTGAAGTTCAGGGCTGTGTTCCTGTGTTGCTGGAGAATTTGTATGGTATGTCTTGCTCTGGAACTTGTTGCCCCTGGGGTGGTGCTTGGTTGCAGGTTATGTTTGGAAGCGTTTGATGAGCTCCTGTTGATTAACATTCCCTGGAGTCAGGAGTTCTCTGGTGTTCTCAGGATTTGGACTTAAGCCTCCTGCTTCTGGTTTTCAGTCTTATTTTTAAAGTAGCCTCAAGACTTCTCCATCTATACAGCACTGTTGATAAAACATCTAGGTTAAAGATGAAAATTTTCTCCACAGTGAGGGACACCCAAGAGGTTCACAGAGTTACATGGAGAAGAGAAGAGGGAGAAGGGAGATAGAGGTGACCCAAATGAGGTGAGGTGGAATCCAAAGAGAGAGCAAGCTAGCCAGTAATCACTTCCTTATGTGCGCTCCACAGTCTGGACTGCTCAGAGATGTTCACGCAGTTATACAGAGAAGAGAAGAGGGAGGAAGGAGACAGAGGTGGCCAGGAGGATAAAGGGGGGAATCAAAAGGAGCAAGACAGATCCAGCCAGTAATCAGTTCCCTAAGTGTTCTCCACCGTCTGGAACACACAGTGATTCAGAGAGTTGGGTAGAGAAGATAAGGGGTAGGGAGGAGATAGAATCGAGGCGACCTGGTGGAGAAAAAGGAGAGTCCAAAGGGGGAGAGAGCAGTCAAGAGAGTCCAAAGGGGAGAGAGAAATCTCGGTCCCAAGTAAAAATGGGTACTGAAGATTGGGTTCTTAAAGGTACAAGATTGATAACAAATACAAAAAAGCAAAGATTAAAAATCTAGAGTAGAGGTTGGAAAGTCACAAAAATTATAAAATATATATATATATGAAGTTTGCTTTAAAAATATGGTCTTTTTTTTGCAAAGTTATAGTAGGTTATAAAAATTAAAATTAAAGGAGTAATTGAGGACTTAAAAATTTTAAAATATTTAAAAAAAAGTAAAGAATGATAGTAAAAATAGTAAAAATATATCTAGGACTTTCTCTGGTGTTGTTGTGGGCAGTGTGGGGTCAGTTCATTTTCGGATAGTTCCTTGATTCGGCTTATATTTCTCAAGATCTATAGGCCCCTTCCTATGTAGTCGGTACTAACTACAGGATTTTAATCGGTTGCACCTGTCACTTCCAAGGTGGTTCCCTTTGTTTTAGCTTCTTCTGTTTGCTGGTCTCTTCAGTGTCTAATTTCCACCCTGACACAAGGGGGCAGTGGTGGACATTTTTTTAGGCTCACTTGTTCAGTCCTGCTGTGGGGAGGGAGGAACACTTCAAACAAATAACACTGGCGTGTGCTCGCAGTGTCTTGGCCACACTGGGTTTGCCCTCACTCACGGCGTGTGTGCTTTCCCTGTCTACACTGCTTAGGCTCTAGGTTGCTCTGCCGGGAACTGTCTGAGGCTGGCCCTGGGTTGTATGCACTTCCCAGATTTAAGCCACTCAGGTTCAGGTACTCGGGTAGTCCTGAGAGGCGCAGACTCGGTTGGGTCTGCATTTTGTGCCCTTTCCAGGTCCGAGCAGCTCAGGTGATCAGGTGTTTGGTGAGCGTGGTCAATGTGACTTATCGCCTCCCCCGTCCCTGCCACTCAGTTTTCTGGGTGTACAACTGGTGCACCTTCTCAGGTGGATCTTGACCATCCAGAATCCCAAGAAGTCTTAGCTAGAAACGAAGCCTGCTTACAGTTTGGTAGATAATGCTTCTCTGGGGCCTCGGTTGCCCCCTTCCGGCTCTGGCTGCATGTCACCAGAGGGGGATGGTTCGCAGCCGGCTATCTTTGCTCAATCCTTTCTTCTGTGAGCAGGCCTGACGATGTCTTAGGTTAGGGCTTTTTGCGTTGCTCTAGTCAGTCCTTTGTTGTGAGCAGGCCTGGTGGCGTCTTATGTTAGGGCTTTTTACTTGGTAGCTATCCCACGGTCTGGTTTGCTACCCCAAGTTAGTTCCCTCAGATTGCCCTCGGGGAATTCAGGCCCAGTCCTTACTCTAAGCAATGCATCCTGCGCCTCCTTGCCCAGCCCCCGCTTGCTAGTGGCGGATGCAGGTGTCTGCCCTTGTTCTATGCTGGGGGAGTTACCATTGGGCATGTAATCTGTGGGTTTTAATTATTTATTTATATTTCCTCACAATTATGTTGCCCTCTGTGTTTCCAAGGCTCGCCACAGACTCGGCAATGAGAGGGTTTCCTGGTGTTTGGAAACTTCTCTCTTTTTAAGACTCCCTTCCTGGGACAGAGCTCCATCCCTACCTCTTTTGTCTCTCATTTTATCTTTTAAATTTTTTCCTACCTCCTTTTGAAGACAATGGGTTGCTTTTCTGGGTGCCTGATGCCCTCTGCAGGCATTCAGAAGTTGTTTTGTGGAATTTACTCAGCGTGTAAATGTTCTTTTGATGATTTTTTGGGGGAGAAAGTGGTCTCCCCGTCCTATTGCTCTGCCATCTTAGGACCGGCTCGACCACAGAGATTGAATACTCTGGTTATATTGGGAAGCTCTAGCGCTGAGGCATCGAAGACTTTGGCCTTAATTGTTTGAGATGCTGCCTCTTGGCTCCTATTCAAGGGGAGCCTTTTCTTCTCCTTTCAGGGCCTCATATAGGGGTCTGGCCAGGTCTGAAAATCCAGGGATCCATATCCTGCAGAATCCTGCTGCTCCCAGGAGCTCGTGGACCTTCTGGCGAGTGGTAGGGGGATGGTTGGCATAAACTGCTCATTTCCTTTCAGTTCCCAGCATTCGCTGGCCCCAGATGATGTTAAAACCTAGATCTTTGACTTGTCTTTTACAGATTTGTGCATTTTTCTTTGATGCCTGGTATCCAGCTTCCACTAACAAGGAGACAAGAGCCTTTGTTCCTTCTAGGTATCCAGCCTGTGTTGTGCCCAATAACCTATTTCAGCAGGACACAGTATAACTCCTGTCGATGAAATTGCATGAAGTCAGTGGCCAAAGCTCCACTGAAGAGAGTAGGGGAGTTCTTGAATCCCTGAAGAGGCCTCATCCAAGAGACCTGTTCCTTGTTTCCCATGTGTGGGTTTTCCCATTCAGGGGCAAATAGTGGTTGGCTGACTGGTGCAAGCTGGAGGCAGAAGAAGGCATCTTTCAAGTGCGAGCAAGTAAACTGTTCAGCTGTGGAAGGGATCAGTCCTAGTAGGGTGTACAGTTTAGACACTGCCGGGTGCAGAGTAATTGTTGCCTCGTTTACAGCTCTTAAGTCCTGAACCAGATGGTAGTCATGCGACCCTGGCTTCTTCACGGGTAGTAGTGGGGTGTTCCAGGGTGACTGACATTTCATCAGAAGTCCATGTTTGGAGTAGTCTGTCTAAATGAGCCTGGATTCCCAGCTGGGCCTACTGGGGAATCGGATACTGTTGTAGTTTTACAGGCTGAGCTCCTCTTTTCAGATCGATCAGGATGGGAGCTAGGGGTTTTGCCAGGCCCGGAGCATTTTCCTCAGCTGAAACTGATAGGTACTCAGTCTCTGATTCCGGAGGAATGGTCCCTTCTCCTGGAAGGGAGGAATACAGGTGCCATTCTTCATCTCACCTTACAGCAAGAGTCATAATCAAGGAGGAAGGTGGACCTGCTAGCTTTAGGAGAGGTTACCCATCATGCAGAATAGGAAATCTGGGCCCCCATCTTAACAAGCAGGTCTCTTCTCATCAAGGGAATAGGGCAGTTGGGCAAGTGGAGGAATTTGTGCTCTACCTCATGGCCCCCCAGTCGGCATTGTCAAGGACTGCAAAACAGCCTGCAGGTCTGGGTGCCTGTGGGTCTGGGCGCCTGTGCCCCCGATCATGTGATAGTTTCTTTTCCCAATAAGGGGACTATCTCCTGGGTGACCACGGAATGCTCAAGACCAGTGTCTACCATAAAGTCCGTTGGATGGCCCCCTACTTGAATTCTGACCATGGGCTCTCGAGGACCCAGTTGGAGAGAGTCCAGTCCCCTCTGGTTGGATTCTGCTTGAGCTAGCCCGATCAGATTAGTGCCAGGTGGCTTGCATTGACACCGGCTCCGTGGGCCTGCTGCTTTGGTTTTCTTCTCAGGGTGACTTGGGCACTCATTTCTCCAGTCTCCCTTTTCCTTGCAATAGGCACACTGATCGTGGCTGAGGGGAATTGTTCTTTTTGAATCTGGACCCCTTGCCTTATGGTGTGGTCCCCCAGGGGTGAATGCTTTGACACAGCAGCTGCCAAGGGTGTGACTTTTTGCTTCATCCACTTTTTGCTGTTTACTTGTGATTGACAGATACTTTGTTGGCAAAGCATTTCTGTGGCATTTTTACCTGAAAACCTTCTAACTTCTGTAATTTTTTTTTTTTTTTTTTCAGATGGCCGATTGGGCCTGTCCCTCAAAGGCTGAATTTATCATCCATTGATATTTAGTGGTTTCAGGATCAAAAGGGCTGAAAACACAGAAGGCCTCACACAGCCTTTTGCAGAAGTCGTCCAGGCTATCATCTGGTTCATGTAGCACCTCAGTGGTCTTAGCGATGTTAGTAGGCTTTTAGCCTCATCTTTTACCCCCTGTAGGAGAGGGCCTGTGGATCTCTCTCCAACTGGTTTCTTCCCCCCTCATTATTGGGGTACCAGTCAGGCTCTTCCCCTGGGAAGTTCTCCCAAGCCCAGTTCTCCACATCTAATTGGCCCCCTGGGGCATTGGCCTGGAGCCATTTTCTAGCCTTTGTCATGACTCATCGGCATTCCTCTGTATTCAATAGGGTGAGGACATACTGCAGGCAGTCTGCCCAGGTGGGGCAGTGGGTCTGGAAGATGGATTCTAAGAGACCAATCACCGTTTGGGGCTTTTCAGAGTATGAGGGGGTGTGCTGTTTCCAGTTAAGGAGATCAGTCCTGGAGAAAGGCCTGTAGTCAAAAAATGGGTCAACAGAGCAGAAACTGTGAGCTTGTTTATGTCTCTTGATGTAATTGTAGATTGTGGAACCACTGTCTGGAGATGTCACTGGCCATCCTTTCCTCTTTCCTGTTTTGGACAGCGGCACCACAGAGATAAGCTGACCAGTCTCCCGGAGCCTGTGGATGCCTCGTGCATCCTCTTCTTGATCCTCCAAGTCTCATGTTCTGTCACCTTCATCTCTGTGTGTGATGTGGCCCAGACGCATGCGCACACACACAGAAAGACACGCAAACACAGGTGACATAAGCAAACCTGTGTAAACACACACGAGGAAGGCACAGTGATACAAACACAAACAGGGAACACAGGTGTTTCAGTAGCTGAAGATGCCTGTGTCCAGCAATATGGGAGATGGTGTCAGTAGGCACCATCCTGCCCTTTTGAGATCTCTGTCCACTTCTTCCCCCAGCTGTTCAGTATTATCACCAGCCAGCATTAAGTCATTTCTGACATTGTGGTGGTGGTGAGAGGACAATTGGTGGATGTGAAAATTCACAGAAGACCCCAAAGTAAGCACAAAAGTGCCAAGGGACAGTGGAGAGAAACCCATTCCAACTGGTGGTGCTTTCCAGGAGGCAGATTGGGACTTAAGTGCCCAGGGGAATCTCAAACTCAGTGAGCAGCAGGAGGCCTGGGGGTGGCGCAACCTGGGGAAAGGTGATTCTGAATAAGGTGCTTGATTCACCCTGTCTCTATCAGAATCACCTAGGACTCTCATCTTGTAATTACAGGTTCTTTGAGTGAGACTTGGACACACGGAGTCCCCAAGCCTCCAGCTCAGCTTGTCACTTGCTACCAGTATGACCCGAATCCAGGTTCCACATCCAGCCTGCATGAGCCTGAGCATCCCCATTTGGGAAAGGAGAGTGTCTCAGCCTCTACATGGCTGTCCCTTCAGGACCCACCTTTGATCCCCTCACAACCTGTGTTTCTGTCAGTAACCTCTCATGGCAGGATCTACCTCCCTGGGAAGTACAGTAGGAGGTCGAGCCACAGGTCTTCACTGATTATCTGCTGGCAACATGAACAATGTCAGCATGGGGCTCACCAGGACCCAAACACTTTGTGAACAGCAAAGAACTCCAACACAAATTGCCAATTCTGCAGAGGCCTAGTGCAACCCCATCTCAGCAATCCTGTTTGGTCCTGGGCTGCTGTGATCCAATAATCAGTTGAGGAAGTTATGGCTGCTGGTTTCCAGCCTGCGGCTTGGAGCTCCCCCTTTATAAATCCAGAACCAGTGGACTGGAGTGGAATAACATGGCGTGTATCCTGGAGGAAGACAGGGGAGGCAGGGAAGGATCACACAGAAGTAGCATCCACTCCCTTCCCCACCCAGCCACACCACCCTAGGAGGCAGGTTGTACCAATAAAGCTAAGGTTGTACTCCTTAACGATCACTGTGTTCCTGAAATAGGGCTTGGTCCAAAAAGAAACTTAGCAGCATGCAGCGGGACCAGGGATGCCTCAGTTCCTGCACCTGCCAGGACCAGGAGGAGGGGAAATGTGCAAGTTTCTAGGGTCTGTAGCTTGCCTTCAGGGCAGGTATCAACGGCTTCTGCTTCTCCACTCCAAGTGCTCACACCACATAAAATGATCCCCCACTTCCCTACCCAGCTCCCCTACCTGTCATTCTCCCTCACTCACCTTCAAATCGATCATGTAGCTAAGCAAGACTTCATCTTGTTCACTTATCATGATGAATAGTTGGTGGTTGTTCACAATCCGATGCAGGTCAAGGAGCCGGTCATGTCACATGCAGGGCCAGGTAGAGGCACAAGCAACAGGGCTAGTCTGGGAAGGAACAAGTGAGAGGGTAAGAGTCAGGAAGGCTAGGGGCCCACAAACAGGAAATTAGCTGCAAGTGTCAGACATTTTTATCTCTCTCTTAAGTGACAGGAGGAAACAAACTACACGTGTCCAATTTTTTTCCCCTCTCTCTACAAAATTAAAAGGAGGCTTCTTTTAAAATGCTGTGTTGCCATGAGGACACCTGGTTCCACCTGAAGTTAACTCTTCTCAGACCTTGAGCCAACCAATGCGTTTTTCTTATGGAAATGTTTTTCTGAAGCTATGTTAATGAACTATGTATTTACCCTAGACTTTGTCTTTCTTCAAGTGGGTTCAGCCTAAGACTCAGAACTGAGAATGCCTCAGCAAACCAGTATGTTTTACTCATACAATTGTTCTCCTAATCTATGTTATTAAGACTACATATTTGCTTGGAAGCCTGACTTTCTTCAAGATTCTTGTCAATCCTTTTATGGCCCAGGATGACTCACCTTGTGCCAATGTATCTCAAGATACATGTGGGTGAGGGGCCTGGTGCCACTCTCTGAGTGTTGAGACCTTTTCTTTCTCTAATTATCAGCCTGCTAGTCATTATATAACTTCCTGTAAAGACTAGCGTGGGGGCACTCTTTCTGCCCCCTTCTGATGTCTATGTCAGAATCTTTATCTACCTCTTTTATACTTTTTTTTTAATTTTATTTTATTTTTAAACTTTACATAATTGTATTAGTTTTGCCAAATATCAAAATGAATCCGCCACAGGTATACATGTGTTCCCCATCCTGAACCCTCCTGCCTCCTCCCTCCCCATACCATCCCTCTGGGTCGTCCCAGTGCACCAGCCCCAAGCATCCAGTATCGTGCATCGAACCTGGATTGGAAACTCGTTTCATACATGATATTTTACATGTTTCAACCTTGATTGCACAAAAGCTCTGAGTGATCAAACCTTGTCACTGGCCCCAGATTGAATTCTTCTCCTCCCCGGGCCAAGAATCCCAATGTCTTTCACGGCTCAGCAACAACCTTTCACATGGACACTGGAACAGACATCTGCAAGCACTCTGGGCTCTCACACTTGCCTGCCTGCCCCACAGATGTATGTCCCCAGCCAGTGCCATAACATCAAACATGCTCATGGCTCTTGGTCCCTTGTGGTCTGTGGCGTCTGAAGTTCTCTGCATTCGCCAAGGGAGGGTCTGTTTCTGAACACTTCTGATCTCTGACTGGCTGGTGTGTGCTGAGTAGTGGCATGTCACTGCTTAAAACGTCAGGAACTGCAGTCCCTTTGGCACACCTTGTCTGAGGGCAAGTGTTTGTGTTGAGTATGGGTATGGGTATGTGTGTGTGTCTTTCTGTGTGTGTTTGTGTGTGTTTAACAAGAAAGCCCTGGGCCTCTGACCTGCTTCCTGTATTCACAAGAATGTGTCTGGAGTCGTCTGCCACTCACAGCGTACCAGACAGCAGTCCCTTCCATCTCCACCTCGGGTATTGAAAAACTCCTGCTTCTGCACTGCACTAGTGGGAACAACTACAGGGGATCCGACTGACTGGGATGGGTTGTGGGGCTCCCACTGTCTCTATTAATTCCTGGGATTATCCACAAATACAATAACAACTCTCTGGGAATGCTACTCTTGCCTGATGTTTCTGGTCACTCCTGATATAGAATCCCAACCCCCGGGGTACTGCTCCTCTTCAGATGCAGGCCAAAAGGAGTCACTCAAAGTCACGGCTTAGACACCTACAGGTGTTTTGGCCATGCCCGAATTCTGCTCCTGCTGTATCTTTGGACCTCCACACCCCCAGCACCCAGTTCCCTCAGCCACCCCTCACCTTGCCTGTGCCCTTGGCCCACCTCTATTCCTGCTCCTGGTCCTTCTCCTCCTCCTGAGCAGCTGACTGAGGAATAGCAATCAGGATGGGGCTTGGGCCCAGAAGGCTGCAATGCCCTGAAAGATGGCACATCTCTGAGCCAAGTGACCCTTCCTCCTCTGACGATTGTTCCACCTGATACGAATGTAGGACCTGTGGTCTTTCACATTCCCAGAGCTATACTCACTGTCTAAAGGGCCGCTAGTGACTCCAGCTCCTCCAGCATGGTCCGGTAGATCACTCGGGGCTCCTGGCCTTGCAGTTCCTGGCTTTGCTCCTCTGGCTTCTCCTCTGGCTTCTGCGAGGACAACTGCTTGTGGTCCACATCTGCCACCACCTCCACCTCCTCCATGCTGTCTTCTTCCACCAGCAGCCCGACCTCTTGCCTGATCCCTGCCAACTCTCCCTCATCCAGGGCCTCACCTTCGTTTCTTCACCTCCACTCTGAAGAGAGCTGCCTCCTTGCTTGGTGCACCAGCTGGTGCCTCAAGGTCCCGGACACCCTAACCACGATGGCAGGACCCAGGGCCTCCATCCCCTGAAGACTTGGCCTCACAGCTAAGAAGATCCAGAGTCCCGGGGTGCTTCTGCAATTTTCTTGCAGCATCTCACTCTGGACGTGGCCCTGGCTGTGGCTCGAGCTGGTGCAGCTGTGAAGGGATTGGTCATGACAGCACAGCAGGTGGCCTGCATAGCCGATGCAATGCTGCCATCACCCAGTGGCCATAGCTCCTCCTTCTCGGGGTGCCCTGAGACTGAAGAATGTGGTGGGGGACCACCTGGAGCAAGATGCGTGGGCCAACCAGAATGCCCAGGCTATCAGGCCCCCTAGGCTGCTGGAGCTGTGAACCACGGCCAGGATGATGGGCCCAATCTCAGCCATTGGCAGAGAGGGAAGTGGGCGTTGCACTTCATGGACAGGCACCTAGCCCAAAGGGAGTTGCCTCCGGCCCACCCCCACCCCCTTCCCCTGGCCCCACCCCCCTCCACCTCCCCACACCCCCACCCCCTGGCTTCCAGGGCTCCAGCGAGTCACGTGATGCCTCTGCTTTGTAGAGTGCCTGTCTCCAGGCACCTTGCGTGCCTTCCATCTGGCAAAACCCAGGTGCAAGCTGCCACTTCCTTGGCCTCCAGAAATTCAAACCATGAATTCCCACTTCCATATCCGAAAAGGACACGCCTGTGTCCCACAGGACCTTTAACCTCTGGGTGCTCTCCCAAAGTGTCCCGTCAAAGGCAGGGGGGCAATGTGGCTGAATAGTTTTCTTCATTGAGCAGAGAGACCAATGTGGTCTGGATGATAGGAGAGTGGGTACAAACGCAGTTTGATACAGTTGAGCTCCTTTGCACAGGGGCACCAGAGCCACAGGGTACAGAGCTCTCTCTGTCTCTGTCTCTGCTTCTGGCACACACTGTTTCTCTGTCCATCTTTCTTTGTGTGTAGTAGGGGCTTGTGTCTGTGTGTCTCTGTCTCTCTGACTGGTGCTGCTGCCCTCTGCCACTCTCTGGACACCAGCTCTCATAAAAGACACTTAACCTAGGCATAAAGCCAAAGCTCTCCTCCTGTGTGAATTGCACCCACGGGAGATCTGACTTTGTCAGTTCACACAGCTGGGGAATGCTTTCTCAAACTTAGAGGCAAACACAGGCAATCTCTGCTGAACCACAGAAGGAGACAGGCGTCACTCCCTCCCTCATATGTTGGACATGAACACTGCAAAAGACTACGGTGGCTTGGGCACACTTTGAACAGGTGGAGAAACGGGGCATGCTCTAGCTGGCATGAGGGAACTCCCTGAAACGTGCTTGAATGCCAGTCAGTGAGACGCTAAGGACAGCTCTCCATTAAGGGCCATGGCTCACTGGTGCCAGAGGCATTGAAGTCTGCCCATTTGGCCTATACAGGCCCTTTCAAAGTGGTGCTGTTCTCGTTAAGTCTCCAGGTTGAGAACACACTGCAGCCTACACTGTCTCCAGAGCCCTGTGGGGTTGGGAACAGCGAATGATCAACTGAAGACATCCTTTGCATAGTCCTGATATCCAAGCGTTCTGTGAAGAGTAACAGTTCAGTTCAGTTCAGTTCAGTCGCTCAGTCATGTCCAACTCTGCGACCCCATGAATCGCAGCATGCCAGGCCTCCATGTCCATCACCAACTCCCGGAGTTCACCCAGACTCACATCCATCGAGTCAGTGATGCCATCCAGCCATCTCATCCTCTGTCGTCCCCTTCTCCTTCTGCCCGCAAGCCCTCCCAGCATCAGAGTCTTTTCCAATGAGTAAACTCTTCAAATGAGGTGGCCAAAGTACTGGAGTTTCAGCTTTAGCATCATTTCTTCCAAAGAAATTCCAAGGCTGATCTCCTTCACAATGGACTGGTTGGATCTCCTTGCAGTCCAAGGGACTCTCAAGAGCCTTCTCCAACACCACAGTTCAAAAGCATCAATACTTCGGAGCTCAGCTTTCTTCACAGTCCAACTCTCACATCCATACATGACCACTGGAAAAACCATAACCTTGACCAGATGGACCTTTGTTGGCAAAGTAATGTCTCTGCTTTTCAATATGCTATCTAGGTTGGTCATACCATTCCTTCCAAGGAGTAAGCGTCTATTAATTTCATGTTTGCGATCAACATCTGCAGTGATTTTGGAGCCCAAGAAAATAAAGTCTGACACTGTTTCCACTGTTTCCCCATCTATGTGCCATGAAGTGATGGGACCAGATGCCATAGTCTTAGTTTTCTGAATGTTGAGCTTTAAGCCAACTTTTTCACTCTCCTCTTTCACTTTCAGCAAGAGGCTTTTGAGTTCCTCTTCATTTTCTGCCATAAGGGTGGTGTCATCTGCATATCTGAAGTTATTGATATTTCTCCCAGCAATCTTGATTCCAGCTTGTGCTTCTTCCAGCCCAGCGTTTCTCATGATGTACTCAGCATTGAGATAAATAAGCAGGGTGACAGTATACAGCCTTGACGTACTCTTTTTCCTATTTGGAACCAGTCTGTTGTTCCATGTCCAGTTCTAACTGTTGCTTCCTGACCTGCATACAAATTTATCAAGAGGCAGATCAGGTGGTCTGGTATTCCCATCTCTTTCAGAATTTTCCACAGTTTATTGTGATCCACACAGTCAAAGGCTTTGGCATAGTCCATAAAGCAGAAATAGATGTTGTTCTGGTACTCTCTTCCTTTTTTGATGATCCAGTGGATGTTGGAAATTTGATCTCTGGTTCCTCTTCCTTTTCTAAAACCAGCTTGAACATCTGGAAGTTCACGGTTCACATATTGCTGAAGCCTGGCTTGTAGAATTTTGAGCATTACTTTACTAGCGTGTAAGATGAGTGCAATTATGCGGTAGTTTGAGCATTCTTTGGCATTGCCTTTCTTTGGGATTGGAATGAAAACTGACCTTTTCCAGCCCTGTGGCCATTGCTGAGTTTTCCACATTTGCTGGCATATTGAATGTGTCACGTTCACAGCATCATCTTTCAGGATTTGAAATAGCTCCACTGGAATTCCATCACCTCCAGTAGCTTTGTTCGTAGTGATGCTTTCTGAGGCCCACTTGACTTCACATTCCAGGATGTTTGGCTCTAGGTCAGTGATCACACCATCATGATTATCTGGATTGTGAAGATATTTTTTGTACAGTCCTTCTGTGTATTCTTGCCACCTCTTCTTAATATCTTTTGCTTCTGTTAGGTCCCTATCATTTCTGTCGTTTATCGAGCCCATCTTTGCATGAAATGTTCCCTTTGTATCTCTAATTTTCTTGAAGAGATCTCTAGTCTTTCCCATTCTGTTGTTTTCCTCTATTTCTTTGCATTGATCACTGAAGAAGGCTTTCTTATCTCTTCTTGCTATTCTTTGGAACTCTGCATTCAGATGCTTATATCTTTCCTTTTCTCCTTTGCTGTTCACTTCTCTTCTTTTCACAGCAATTTGTAAGGCTTCCCCAGACAGCCATTTTGCTTTTTTGCATTTCTTTTCCATGGGGATGGTCTAGTGATGTTTTAAACTTGCAAACTCTGCAGGTAGCAGCTTCTTATGCTGCAGTCCCATCAGTCAACCAAAGCTTACATAAAAAGCAAGGTATGCTTATGCCCCTGGTCATTTTGGGGAAAGAATGCTGCTACAGTTGAGAAGGACAGAAAGATGTTTGTAGCTGGATGTCCAAGGGGCTATAGCCCCGGCCCCTCTTCTGTGCCTGGGAATCCACCCCATTCTGTTTCTTGGCTCCTTTCCATTGTCATTGACTTCCCACTGGTAGTTTCTACCTGCATATCCTTTCGGCAAGGGATCCAGGGTGCAGCAGCACACTCAGAAAAACGAAGGGCATCTTTAAAGGAGGCGTCTTCCTCATGATTGCTGTTCACTAATCTCTGGAGCCTAAATAGAGCAGGCTCTGAACTGGAACCTTTCTCTCACAGTCCCAGGGTCCCTGCATGCAAACACCCTGCCATCCTTGCTTCATCCCTGTTCCCTCCCTCGCAGACAGGGCACACACACACCACACACCTGCGCTTTCCTCACCTTTCTGCGCTGCCAGGTAGCTGGAAGTGCCCAGACAGATTCCACGCTCACAGCCCATCTCTCCTAGGAAGCCTGGGGGTTCACCCTGAGAGCCTAGCTTAGCATGTCATTTGCCTTGCATGGTGCCAATATGCAACACACTTGGAGAGGGAATGTGCTGGCTGACAGGCTGATCCTAGGCAGCACTAGCCCAGGACTTTCCCAGATCTCCTTCTCACATGTGTGGAACAATCTGCAGTGAAGCCGGCTCTCATTCCCATCCTCCTCCTTCCAGTCTCTTCCTTTTTCCAAAGGACCCTGGCCTCTTCAAAATCGGGGGTCCTGCCCTAGCCTCGTCCAGCATTTCCACAGGGTAGCCAATGCACCACAGACTGAGGGGTCCACAGACAGTGGTTTTAAATCCGCACATCACTTATGATTTATTTCCTCTGGGTGACTCCTCAAACCCCGCACCACTGCTTACTGATACAAACACACAACACAGCAGAAACTGTGAGCTTGTTTATGCCTCTTGATGTAACTGCAGATTTGCAGAGTCACTGTTCAGTGTTATCACCTGTCATCCTTTCCTCATTCCTGTCCTGGACAAGGGCATCAAAGAGATGCATGGACAAGTTTCCCCTAGTCTGTGAACCCCTCGTGCCTCCTCTTCTGGTTGCTCCACATCTCATGTTCTGTCACCTTCATCTCTGAGTCTGCAGTGGGAAGGACCCATGCACACACACACACACACACACAGACATGCAACACAAGCACACCCATGTTAGGGACAGGGACACAAATGCAAACAGGGAACATGTGGCAGTACACAAAGAACCACTGGTTCATACAAAATATAGAGATTTCCATATTTCTTATAGGAAAATCTATATTCTGATCTTCAAATGTGAACTATACCAAAGTCCAAATTCCATGAAGGAGCATTAGCACCTATATTTTGATATAGGGAATATAGGGAATTCCATATTTCCTGGCAGAAAATCATTGTCTTGATATATGTATGAGAAATGCAAGAAATCCATATTTCATGAAGAAACAGTGGTGCCAATATTTTCACTTGTGAAATTGGCGCAATATCATATTGGATCTCCATATGTTAAGAACAGCAATGCCTAGATGTCCATGTGTGAAATGTAGAGTATTCCATATTTAATGCAAGAAAATCACCACCCAGGTTTTCATATAGGAAGTATATAGAATTCCATAGTTCATTAAAAAAAAAAACTAAAAAACAAAAAAAAAAACAAATCTACATACAGATTTTAATAAAGTGAAATAAAAAATTCAATATTTCATGTAGTAAAATCAGCATTGAGATTTTCATATGTAACATATAGGGAATTCTATTTTTCATAGAGTAAAACTGTCACAATGGTTTTCATGCCTGAAATATACAGAATACCATATTTTATGTAGTAAAATTAGTACACAACGTTTGATAGATATCTTAAATATACAGAATTCCAGATTGCATGTGGGGAAATTGGCACCCAGGTTTTCCCATGTGATACACATAATGTTCAGTACTTTCTCTAGGAAAATTTGAGCAGAGATGGTCATATGTGATACATAGAAAATGGATGGCTCTATTTCAAATGATAGAGAATTCCACATTTCATATGGGAATATTGGCACTCATATTTTCATATATGAAGCATAAAGATTTCCTTATTTTTGTACAAATATCTGGGCCGAGATTTTCTTATATTAAATGTGAAAAATCTCATATGACATGTATGAAAATCTGTTCACAGATTTCTATTTGTGAAGTGTAGAGATGTCCTAATTCATGAAGGAAAATTGGTTCCCTGATTTCTATAATGTGAAATATAGAAGATTACATACTTATGTCAGAAAATCTCAATTCAGATTTTCATATTTGAAATATACAGAATCCCATATGTCAATATAGCAGAAAACCTTTGTTCCAATTATCATCTGTAAAATATATGTGATTCCATATTTCATTTAAGAAAATCTGCACACTGATTGCCACGTGTGAAACATACAGAATTCTGTATTCCACATTTGAAATTCTATGCCCACAAAAGCCATGCCAATATTTTCATATGTTTTTTAGAGATAATTTAATATTTAGTGTAGGAAAACGAATGTCCATATATTCAAAGGTTTAACATGGAGAATTCCATATATTGTGTAGGAAAATGTGCTCACAGATATTCATAAATGTAACATAAAGAAGTCAATATTTCCATTGGGAAAACTTTTTCCAGATTTTCATAGAGTGTATTCCATATATAGTGCAGGACAATCTGTGCCTAGATTTTCAAATGTGAACTATAGATAATTAGATATATTTAGTGCAGAAATAACAGCACTCGTATATTCATATGTGAAAAAGTAGAGAATTGCATATGTAGATGAAAGAAATCTGCATCCAAAAGTCTTTGTGTGAAGTATAAAATATACCAAATTTCAGGTGAGATAATCTGTACCTAGATTCATTTTTAAAATGTACAAAGTTTCTATTTCATGAGTGAAAATTTGCATCATGCTTTCATATTTGAACTATTGAGAACATACTTTATGTCAGAAGATCTAATGTAGATTATCAAATGGAAAATATATAAAATTCCACTCTTCAAGCAAGAAAATGTATGCTAAAATTGTCCTATGTGACATATACACAATTCCATATTCTTGTCGGAAAAAGTGTGCACAGACGTCCAGATGTGTAACATCCCACAAGCCATGTATCATGACCAAAAATATACAACTAGATTTTCAAAAGCAAAATGCAGTTTTCGTATTTCGTGTAGAAAACTCTGCACCCATATTTTCATATGTGAAACATAGAAAAGTGAATATTTCATGCAGGAAAATCATCCTTCAGGTGTACATACGCATGAAGCAAGGCATCCAAAGCCAGTGATCTGGAGGAACCCAGAGGAATAGGGTAGGGAGGGGTTTGGGGTGGGCTTAAGGATGTGTTGGACACATGTGTACCTGTGGCTCACTAAGGTTGATGTATGGCAAAAAGCATCACAATGTTGTATAGTAATCATCCTCCAGTTAAAATAAAGAAATCAATTTAAATTACTGACAAAATAAGAAAGAAAAGCACAAGGAATTCTATTCAGTGCTCTGTAGTGACACAAATGGGAAGACAGTCCAACATGAAGGGATCTATGTAAGCATATAACTGATTCACACTGATGTACAGCAGAAACTAACATAACAATATAAAGTAACTATAATCAAATACAAATTGATTTTAAAATATTGCAATGCAACTATACCTCCAGCAGTGAATAAATAAATGGTTCCCCTGTTTGCAATGCCTTTAGGGACACTCATTTTAGTCAGTTCAGGTGAGTTCACTCAGTTGTGTCCGACTCTGTGACCCCATGAATAGCAGCACAGCAGGCCTCCGTGTCCATCACCAACTCCTGGAGTTCACTCAGACTCACCTCCATCAAGTCAGTGATGCCATCCAGCCATCTCATCCTCTGTCGTCCCCTTCTCCTCCTATCCTCCCAGGATCAGAGTCTTTTCCAATGAGTCAACACTTCGCATGAGGTGGCCAAAGTACTGGAGTTTCAGCTTTAGCATCATTGCTTCCAAAGAAATCCCAGGGCTGATCTCCTTCAGAATGGACTGGTTGGATCTCCTTGTAGTCCAAGGGACTCTCAAGAGTCTTCTCCAACACCACAGTTCAAAAGCATCAATTCTTCCGCGCTCAGCTTTCTTCACATTCCAACTCTCACATCCATACATGACCACTGGAAAATCCATAACCTTGACTAGACGGACCTTTGTAGGCAAAGTAATGTCTTTGCTTTTCAATATGCTATCTAGGTTGGTCATAGCTTTCCTTCCAAGGAGTAAGCGTCTTTTAATTTCTTGGCTGCAGTCACCACCTGCAGTGATTTTGGAGCCCAAGAAAATAAAGTCTGACACTGTTTCCACTGTTTCCCCATCTATGTGCCATGATGGGACCAGATGCCATGATCTTAGTTTTCTGAATGTTGAGCTTTAAGCCAACTTTTTCACTCTCCTCTTTCACTTTCATCAAGAGCCATTTTAGTTCCTCTTCCCTTTGTGCCATAAGGGTGGTATCATCTGCGTATCTGAGGTTATTGACATTTCTCCTGGCAATCTTGATTCCAGCTTGTGCTTCTTCCAGCCCAGCGTTTCTCATGATGTATTCTGCATAGAAGTTAAATAAGCAGGGCAACAATATATAGCCTTGACGTACTCCTTTTCCTATTTGGAACCAGTCCAGTTCTAACTGTTGCTTCCTGACCTGCATATAGGTTTCTCAAGAGGCAGGTTAGGTGGTCTGGTATTCCCATCTCTTTCAGAATTTTCCACAGTTTATTGTGATCCACACAGTCAAAGGCTTTGGCATAGTCAATAAAGCAGAAATAGATGTTTTTCTGGAACTCTCTTGCTTTTTCCATGATCCGGCAGATGTTGGCAATTTGATCTCTGGTTCCTCTGCCTTCTCTAAAACCAGCTTGAACATCTGGAAGTTCACAGTTCATGTATTGCTGAAGTCTGGATTGGAGAATTTTGAGCATTACTTTACTAGCGTGTGAGATGAGTGCAATTCTGCAGTAGTTTGAGCCTTTCTTGGGGATTGGAATGAAAACTGACCTTTTCCAGTCCTGTGGCCCATTCTGAGTTTTCCAAATTTGCTGGCATATTGAGTGCAGCACTTTCACAGCATCATCTTTCAGGATTTGAAATAGCTCAACTGGAATTCCATCTAGCTCCACTAGCTGTGTTCATAGTGATGCTTTCTAAGGCCCACTTAACTTCACATTCCAGGATTTCTTGCTCTAGGTGAGGATCACACTATCGTGATTATCTTAGTCATGGGGATCTTTTTTGTACAGTTCTTCTGTGTATTCTTGCCACCTGCAATGTCAAAAACGACAGAATGATCTGTTTGTTTCCAAGGCAAACCATTCAATATCACAGTAATCCAAGCCTATGCCCCAATCAGTAACGCTGAAGAAGCTGAAGTTGAATGGTTCTATGAAGACCTAAAAGACCTTTTAGAACTAACACCCAAAAAAGTTGTCCTTTTCATTATAAGGGACTGGAATGCAAAAGTAGGAAGTCAAGAAACACCTGGAGTAACAGGCACATTTGGCTTTGGAATACGAAATGAAGCAGGGCAAAGACTAATAGAGTTTTGCCAAGAAAATGCACTGGTCATAGCAAACACCCTCTTCCAACAACACAAGAGAAGACTTTACACATGGACATCACCAGATGGTCAACACCAAAATCAGATTGATTATATTCTTTGCAGCCAAAGATGGAGAAGCTCTATACAGTCAATGAAAACAAGACCAGGTGCTGACTGTGGCTCAGATCATGAACTCCTTATTGCCAAATTCAGACTTAAGTTGAAGAAAGTATACCATTCAGGTATGACCTAATCAAATCCCTTATGATTATACAGTGGAAGTTAGAAATAGATTTAAGGGACTAGATCTGATAGATAGAGTGCTTGATGAACTATGGACTGAGGTTCATGACATTGTACAGGAGACAGGGATCAAGAGCATCCCCATGGAAAAGAAATGCAAAAAAGCAAAATGGCTGTCTGGGGAGACCTTACAAATAGCTGTGAAAAGAAGAGAAGCAAAAAGCAAAGGAGAAAAGGAAAGGTATAAGCATCTGAATGCAGAGTTCCAAAGAATAGCAAGAAGAGATAAGAAAGCCTTCTTCAGCGATCAATGCAAAGAAATAGAGGAAAACGACAGAATGGGAAAGACTAGAGAGCTCTTCATGAAAATTAAAGATACCAAGGGAACATTTCATGCAAAGATGGGCTCAATAAATGACAGAAATGGTATGGACCTTAGGAACATTACGCTAAGTAAAATATTTCAGCTGGAGGAAGACAAAAACTTTATCATCACATGATATTGTTAGTTAAAATACCTGAGTTATGGAAACAGATAGTTGAATGTGGTTATCAAGGGCTAGTGGAAATGGACCATGATGGTCCAAGGTACCAACTTTAGTTATACGTTGAATAATCTCACCAAAGAAGATACTGTAAGAGGGAAGGAGGAATATGGAGCTGCACACTGAGCACATGTCCATTAGTGAAGTTCAAAATCCAGCTCTACCAGAGTCAGCCTCTCAGAAGAGTTTAGTTAAAGATGTATTTCAGGCTTTGCCCAGGGCTTTTCAGGTCCTCTGGTCTGCTGGGGAGCAAGCCAGGGCACCTTGGGACAGACTAAAGGCTGTGTCTTGCAGTGGCCCAAAGCTGCTTGCTAGAGCCACTCACTGGCCTGGCCCCAGGTTCAGAGCAATAGCTAAGCTCTCCCACCCCCACCTTCATGACTGAACGGTTGTGGCTTCTGCATGAGTCAGTCTACAGGACGCATTCCCCGCCAGCTGGGTAGACTGAGGGGACTGAGGGCCAGTTGCATGCTGGACATCTGGCTCCCTCATTGAAGATGGTTGGACAAGGTATGGGGACCTTGGTAAGAGGAAGGCCCAGAGACTGAGAGCTGCCTCTTCAGCTGGGACTGGCCACTGGTGGGAGGATCCAGACTGGGTGTTGGATGAATGTTCCCAGTCAGGATAACCAGCCTGCCCAGGGACCCCCTCCTCCTAAACAGGACGTTGGAGTGTGAAAGTCAAGCTTCGAAGTTTTTCTTTCAGAATAGGGAATAATATTTGTTTTGCTTGAGGCTTCGAGAAATTTGTATGCAGGTCAGGAAGCAACAGTTGGAACTGGACATGGAACAACAGACTGGTTCCAAATAGGAAAAGGAGTTCGTCAAGGCTGTATATTGTCACCCTGTTTATTTAACTTATATGCAGAGTGCATCAAGAGAAACGCTGAACTGGAAGAAACACAAGCTGGAATCAAGATTGCTGGGAGAAATATCAATAACCTCAGATATGCAGATGACACCACCCTTATGGCAGAAAGTGAAGAGGAACTCAAAAGCCTCTTGATGAAAGTGAAAGTGGAGAGTGAAAAAGTTGGCTTAAAGCTCAACATTCAGAAAACGAAGATCATGGCATCTGGTCCCACCACTTCATGAGAAATAGATGGGGAAACAGTGGAAACAGTGTCAGACTTTATTTTTCTGGGCTCCAAAATCACTACAGATGGTGACTGCAGCCATGAAATTAAAAGACGCTTACTCCTCGGAAGGAAAGTTATGACCAACCTAGATAGCATATTCAAAAACAGAGACATTACTTTGCCAACAAAGGTTTGTCTAGTCAAGGCTATGGTTTTTCCTGTGGTCATGTATGGACATGAGAGTTGGACTGTGAAGAAGGCTGAGCACCAAAGAATTGATGCTTTTGAACTGTGGTGTTGGAGAAGACTCTTGAGAGTCCGTTGGACTGCAAGGAGATCCAACCAGTCCATTCTGAAGGAGATCAGCCCTGGGGTTTCTTTGGAAGCAATGATGCTAAAGCTGAAACTCCAGTACTTTGGCCACCTCATGCGAAGAGTTGACTCATTGGAAAAGACTCTGATGCTGGGAGGGATTGGGGGCAGGAGGAGAAGGGGACGACAGAGGATGAGATGGCTGGATGGCATCACTGACTCGATGGAGGTGAGTCTGAGTGAACTCCCGGAGTTGGTGATGGACAGTGAGGCCTGGCGTGCTGAGATTCATGGGGTCGCAAAGAGTCAGACACGACTGAGCGACTGATCTGATCTGATCCATGAACACTCTTACCTCACCATGTCCTTATTTCAGTAGCAGAGGATCTGACAGGGAGTGGTTTGCAACAGTTAATCACAGCCCTCCTTCACGTCTCCCAGAAGTGTGTTTTGCTGAAATCTCTTGGGGAGGTCAGGGTTTTTAAAGCCATATGCCACCCATCTCCTTTCATGACCCTGCAATAAAACTCTCTTGCTTTAAGCTTCAATGTTCTGATATCACTTGGACTAACTATATTGGGTACATGGGTATTCATTAACAGCAGCACCTAAAGTCTCATTTCTGTAGAGGGTAACTATCTGAGAGAATACCTCATTCCAAAACCACATTCAATCATTAAATTATGTGCAATTTAACATTCTCGCATAGAAAGCAAATTACCAAACACTGATGGCTACAACAAATTACCAGGTGAATTTAGGACAAAATAACTGTAACAAATGTTGTCATCAGGTCTTATTTGAGGAATACATATTATTTTGAAAACTTTGTAATGTCTGTACTTAATAGGATCATTTCAGTCACTCAGTCGTGTTTAATTTTTAGTGACCTATGAATTTTTTGTGACCAATGCATGCCAGGCTTTCCTGTCCTTCTCCATCTCCCGGAGCCTGCTGAAATTTACGTCCATTGAGTCGGTGATGCCAATCCAACTTTAAATCAGTGTTGTAAGTAAACAGAATGTACATTTTACTAATGATAACATATTAAATAGAAAAATATTCCTCAGGCACAGTACCAGACACTCGAAAACAAGTGTCTTAAGATTTGTCTTCTCTTAAAAATCCAAAGCATATGAAACGGTTGATTAAAATATCTTCCCCCACAAAAAGAACTAGCACATTCTCTTTGCTGACACGAAAACAAGACTGTGGATAACTGAACTATAACAAGACTCCAAGTTGAGCTAGTTAAAACTGAACATTAGATTTTCTGTAAATCTATGTTCTATTGAAGTGATTGCTAATTTATCTTCTCTGTTTATAGACTATATGCAAGAACATTTGGGCTTTTATAATTACAAAATACACTCAGAAAAAAATGAACTATGCTATCAAATAGAGAACAGTTTAGTTACTGTTCTTTTTGAAATATATTTTCTTCAATAACTATACCAACATATTTTATGATGGTTCTCTGTTTCAAAGATTATATAAATGGATTCATTTGAATCTCAATGGAGAAGAGGCACAGACTGTTAAAAACTGGAATAATGAGCATATAGTTTTTCACAACAATATGAAGAACACACAAAATAAAGTGAAGATTCATGTAAAATACAAATATGCTTGTAAAAAAAAACTTCATGATAAATGTAAAACTGCAACTGCAACTGGTATGAATACAGATTTGGTTAACATCTAGAAAGGAGAGAAGAGAATCAAAACAAACCAAAGAAAAAGGGTAGAAGTTCATGCTGAAATTAAACTTTTGTGTGGAAGCACTGAACAATAGTGGACAAAGCAATACTCAGGAAAAGAAAATGTGCTCAGTGTTGTTCAATTAAAAATAATTTTTTTCATATACATGATTTCAACGTATGAGTCCTTCATGAAAATATTATTAGAAGACTAATTAAGGAAAGTAATCACTGATGGCATAAACAGAGGCAGAAATTTTGCTGAGCAGAAGATCTTTTTAAACCTCAGATTAAAGATAAAACACCTGAAGAATTGATGGTAATAAAACACAATGGAAATATGAAAATAGGATAACATTTTAGAGTAGACTGGTGAAATTAGAACAATGAGATACAATTACAGACTTATTAGAATGGTCAAATAAAAAAATCTGACAAACCATTCACTGGCAAAGATGAGGGACAATAAGATCTCTCATTTGTTGTTAGTGGGAATGCAATTTGGAAGCAATTTCTTACAGAGCTAAACATTGTCATACCACATGATTTAAGAATTATGCTCCTAGATAGTTCAGCAAATGATTTGATAGCTACTGCACACAGAAAAACATGCACATGAATTTTATAACAGCTTAATTCATTCTCTCTCTCTTTCTCTCTCTCACACACACACACACATTGGAAGCAACCAAAGTGTCCTTTAATAGATGACTGTATAAACAAACTATGGTACATCAACATAACGGAATATTACTCAAAAATAAAATGAAATGAGCTATCAAATCGCAAAAAGAAATGAATGAAACCTGAATGAATGTTATTAAGTAAAATAAGCTAGTCTGGAAAATATTATACACTTCATGCAGCCAATTATATGACATTTTGGAAAAGGTAAAACTATAGAGTGAATAAAAAATATCAGAGGCTTTTTTCTTTTGCTTCAGAATAGTTTTGCTAGTTTGGATAAGGTATGTCAACGCTCAACAATTCCTCTCCTACTTTGACTCATAAGTCCACTCAGTCGGATTCTTCATTGCCCCAGAGTTCATAGGTCTGCAGGAACCTCAACATTGATGGGGTTGAGGTTACCACCAGTTGATGTGGTGAGTTTCAGATTCCACACACTGGACACAAATTTCACAAGGTACATCTCGAGCAGGATTAAGGTATGGAACATGTAGTCTTCTTCAGAGGAAGACTTTTCCTTTTTCCTTCTGTGAGAGCTGAATGAACGGCCCTAATGGGCAGCAGGAGTCTGCACTTGCTCTTGCCACTCTCTGCTGCCAACTTCACTGCCAGGTACATCAGCACAATGAAGAAAAGCCAGAGCAACGTGATCTCAAGCCAGTATTGGGCATGCTCTTGTAGATTCTGCCAAATTAAAAAGTGCCTTCCGCAGAGTATCTTCCCCTGGATTTCATCCGCTTTCTCTCTCAGAGAAGTAAACATTAAGGTGTAGACACAGGTAACAGCTATGGAAAAGCACAGGAACGATTTGAGGGACCGCATGGTAAACCGAGAGGAAATGGCTCCTGGTGTGCTGATCTGCCCTGGCACCTGGAGACTGAGGACCAGCCAGGGATGGGCCCTTGCTGACGTCATAGAGGGCCCCGCCCTAGCCAGAACCCGTGTGGCCATTGTGATGACTTCAGGGCAGAGGATAAGGAGGCTTGCAAGGGCCAGCTGGTGGTAGGGCTTAAAGGAAGATGGCAACATTTCCAGCAGGTAGCTGCAAAGGAGTTGGAGGATGGCAGAATGCCATCTTCTTGCCACTGTATTCTTTCTGAACCTGGTGCTCTACTGGGAGGGTGGGTACATCATTCATTTTTATTTTTCCATTTGATAAATCCAGACACTGGATGAGCAGAGCAGACCCATGGGCATGTGCCCCTGTGGAGAAGAGAGCCTAGTGGGAAAGAAAGTTATTAAACAAGAGGCCACAAACTAGGAGCCACTGATGTGTTTTCTGTGGCCAACACGGTTCCTAAAAATGACTATGCTCAGTCACTAACGTGTCTGCCTCTATGAGACCCCATGAATTGTACCCCACCAAGCTCCTCTGTCCCTGTGATTTCCCAGGCAAGAATACTGGAGTGGGTTGCCATTTCCTCTCCAGGTATAGAGGATGTTTAAGGGCAGTGGAACTAGTCTATATGATGTTATGGTAAATACATGGCACTATATATTTGTCAAAACCTGTAGACCCTTACAACACAAAAAGTGAATCATTGTGTGCATATTAAAAAAAATCATTTTGACATCAAGAATGAAATGCAGAATTTGACTAATCAATCTAATTATATTACAAATGTATGAAGCCACCTCACTAAGATCCCCTGAGGTAAGTAACTTTGGAAATGAATGTAGTTTGCAAGACTGAGACAAAGATAAAAGCATTGTAATCTAGTTGATAGTGTTTTTTCTCTTGGGTTACAGATTAATCATCCTGATAGTCTTACACATGCATAATTGAATTGAACAGGTAAATAGATGGCACATGAGTATACATACATATATTTCTTTGTCTTGTTAGCTGAAAGGGTCTAAGAGAAAGGATGGTCTCAAAATCTGAAAGAAACAATGACATAGAAATAAGCACAGATCTTGGTTTCCAATACTCTTTTCCAATAAAAGGAGCCAGGCTTCTTGGAGAAATTACTGATTGTAAGGCTCAGAGAAGAAATATATAAGAGGAGTTGGGTGTATTTTATGGTATCAAAAAGGAAACAGTAAAAAATAAAAAAAAAAAATTAAAAAAAGCCCCACAGTACTGTAAGTGTTAGTCACTCAGTCACGCCCAACTCTTTGTGACTCTATGGACTGCAGCATGACAGGCCTCCCTGTCCATCACCAACTCCCAGAGTTTACTCAAACTCACGTCCGTTGAGTTGGTGATGCCATCCAACCATCTCATCCTCTGTCGTCCCCTTCTCCTGCCTTCAATCTTTCCCAGCATCAGAGTCTTTTTAAATGAGTTGGTTCTTCTCATCAGGTGGCCAAAGTATTGAAGTTTCAGCTTCACAATCAGTCCTTCCAATGAACATTTGGGACTGATTTCTTTTAGGATGAAATGGTTGGATCTCCTTACAGTCCAAGGGACTCTGAAGAGTTTTCTCCAACAGCACAGTTCAACAGCAACACTTCTTCAGTGCTCAGCTTTCTTTATAATCCAACACTCACTTCCATACATGACTATTGAAAAAACCACTAGTCAAACCATCTTTGACTAGATGGACAATTGTTGGCAAAGTAATATCTCTGCTTTTTAATATACTGTCTATGTTGTTCAGGCTTCGATGGCACAGGAGCGGCTGAGAGGAGCTACCCCATGTCTGAGGTCAGGGGCGGTGGCCGAGAGTAACAACCCACGACGAGGAGCGGTGGCTGCAAGGGCACAGGAGGGCTGAGAGGAGCTACTCCACGTTCAAGGTCAGGAGGGACGGCGATGAGGAGACACCCCTCGTCCAAGGTAAGGAGCAGAGGCTGCACTTTGCTGGAACACCCATGAAGAGATACACCACGTCCAAGGTAAGAGAAAACCAAGTAAGATGATAGGTGTTGTGAGAGGGCATCAGAGAGCAGACACACTGAAACCATAATCACAGAAAACTAGTCAATCTAATTACACGGACCACAGCCTTGTCTAACACAATGAAACTAAGCCATGCCTTGTGGGGCCACCCAAGATGGGCGGGTCATGGTGGAGAGGTCTGACAGAACGTGGTCCACTGGAGAAGGGAATGGCAAACCACTTCAGTATTCTTGCCTTGAGAACCCCGTGAACAGTATGAAAAGGCAAAACGACAGGATACTGAAAGAGGAACTCCACAGGTCAGTAGGTGCCCAATATGCTGCTGCAGATCAGTGGAGAAATAACCCCAGAAAGAATGAAGGGATGGAGCAAAAGCTAAAACAAAACCCAGTTGTGGGTGTGACTGGTGACAGAAGCAAGGTCCGATGCTGTAAAGAGCAATATTGCATAGGAACCTCGAATGCTAGGTCCATGAATCAAGACAAATTGGAAGTGGTCAAACAGGAGATGGCAAGAGTGAATGTCGACATTCTAGGAATCAGTGAACTAAAATGGACTGGAATGGGTGAATTTAACTCAGATGACCATTATATCTCCTACTGTGGGCAGGAATCCCATAGAAGAAATGGAGTAGCCATCATGGTCAACAAAAGAGTGCGAAATGCAGTACTTGGATGCAATATCAAAAATGACAGAATGACCTCTGTTCGTTTCCAAGGCAAACCATTCAATATTACGGTAATCCAAGCCTATGCCCCAATCAGTAACGCTGAAGAAGCTGAAGTTGAATGGTTCTATGAAGACCTACAAGACCTTTTAGATCTAACACCCCCCAAAAATGCCCTTTTCATTATAAGGGACTGGAATGCAAAAGTAGGAAGTCAGAAACACCTGGGGTAACAGGCAAATTTGACCTTGGAATACGGAATGAAGCAGGGCAAATGCTAATAGAGTTTTGCCAAGAGAACGCACTGGTCATAGCAAACACCATCTTCCAACAACACAAGAGAAGACTCTACACATGGACATCACTAGATGGCCAACACCAAAATCAGATTTACTATATTCTTTGCAGCCAAAGATGGAGAAGCTCTATAGAGTCAGCAAAAACAAGACTGGGAGAAGACTGTGGCTCAGATCATGAACTCCTTATTGCCAAATTCAGACTTAAATTGAAGAAAGTAGGGAAAACCACTAGACCATTCAGGTATGACCTAAATCAAATCCCTTATGATTATACAGTGGAAGTGAGAAATAGATTTAAGGGCCTAGATCTGATAGATAGAGTGCCTGATGGACTATGGATGGAGGTTCGTGACATTGTACAGGAGACAGGGATCAAGACCATCCCCATGGAAAAGAAATGCAAAAAAGCAAAATGGCTGTCTGGGGAGGCTTTACAAATAACTGTGAAAAGAAGAGAAGCGAAAAGTGAAGGAGAAAAGGAAAGGTATAAGCATCTGAATGCAGAGTTCCAAAGAATAGCCAGAAGAGATAAGAAAGCTTTCAGCAAGAAGAGATATGAAAGCTTTCCTCAGAGATCAATGCAAAGAAATACAGGAAATCGACAGATTGTGGAACACTAGCGATCTCTTCAAGAAAATTAGAGATACCAAAGAAATATTTCATGCAAAAATGGGCTAGATAAAGGACAGAAATGGTATGGACCTAACAGAAGCAGAAGATATTAAGAAGAGGTGTCAAGAATACACAGAAGAACTGTACAAAAAAGGTCTCCATGACTAAGATAATCATGATGGTGTGATCACTCACCTAGAGCCAGACATCCTGAAATGTGAAGTCAAGTGGGCCTTAGAAAGCATCACTATGAAGAAAGCTAGTGGAGGTGATGGAATATCAGTTGAACTATTTCAAATCCTGAAAGATAATGCTGTGAAAATGATGCACTCAATATGCCAGAAAATTTGGGAAACTCAGCAGTGGCCACAGGACTGGAAATGGCCAGTTTTCATTGCAATCCCAAAGAAAGGCAGTGGCAAAGTATGCTCAAACTACCACACAATTGCTCTCATCTCACATGCTAGTAAAGTAATGCTCAAAATTCTCCAAGCCAGGCTTTACCATACATGAACCGTGAAGTTCCTGATGTTCAAGCTGGCTTTAGAAAAGGCAGAGGAACCAGAGATCAAATTGCCAATATCCGCTGGATCATGGAAAAAGCAAGCGAGTTCCAGAAAAACATCCTTTTCTGCTATATTGACTATTCCAAAGCCTTTGACTCTGTGGATCACAATAAACTGTGGAAAATTCTGAGAGAGATGGGAATACCAGACCACCTGATCTGCCTCTTGATAAATTTGTATGCAGGTCAGGAAGCAACAGTTAGAACTGGACATGGAACAACAGACTGGTTCCAAATAGGAAAAGGAGTACCTCAAGGCTTTATATTGTCACCCTGCTTATTTAACTTATATGCAGAGTACATCATGAGAAACGCTGGGCTGGAAGAAGCACAAGCTGGAATCAAGATTTCCGGGAGAAATATCAATAACCTCAGATATGCAGATGACACCACCCTTATGGCAGAAAGTGAAGAGGAACTCAAAAGCCTCTTGATGAAAGTGAAAGAGGAGAGTGAAAAAGTTGGCTTAAAGCTCAACATTCAGAAAACGAAGATCATGGCATCTGGCCTCATCACTTCATGGCAAATAGATGGGGAAACAGTGTCCGACTTTATTTTTGGGGGCTCCAAAATCACTGCAGATGGTGATTTCAGCCATGAAATTAAAAGACGCTTACTCCTTGGAAGGAATGTTATGACCAATCTAGATAGGATATTGAAAAGCAGAGACATTACTCTGCCAACAAAGGTCAGTCTAGTCAAGGCTATGGTTTTTCCAGTAGTCATGTTTGGATGTGAGAGTTGGACTGTGAAGAAAGCTGAGTGCCAAAGATTTGATGCTTTTGAACTGTGGTGTTGGAGAAGACTCTTTAGAGTCCCTTGGACTGCAAGGAGATCCAACTAGTCCATTCTGAAGGAGATCAGCCCTGGGATTTCTTTGGAAGGAATGATGCTAAAGCTGAAACTCCAGCACTTTGGCCACCTCATGCGAAGAGTTGACTCACTGGAAAAGACTCCTGATGCTGGGATGGATTGGGGGCAGGAGGAGAATGGGACAACAGTATATGAGATGGCTGGATCGTATCACCAACTCAACGGACGTGAGTTTGTGTGAACTCTGGGAGTTGGTGATGGACAGGTAGGCCTGGCGTGCTGTAATTCATGTGGTGGCAAAGAGTCGGACACCACTGAGTGACTGAACTGAACTAAGGTTGGTCATAACTTTTCTTCCAAGGAACAAGTGTCTTTTCATTTCATGGCTGCAGTCACTATGTGCAGTGATTTTGGAGCCCAGCAAAATAGTCTGTCACTGGTTCCACTGTTTCCCCATCTGTTTCCCATGAAGTGTTGGGACTAGATGCCATAATCTTAGTATCCTGAATGTCGAGTTTTAAGTCAACTTTTTCACTCTCCTCTTTCACTTTCATTAAGAGGCTCTTTAGTTCTTCTGCACATTCTGCCATAAGGGTGGTATCATCTGCATATCTGAGGTTATTGAAATTTTTCCCGGCAATCTTGATTCCAGCTTCTGCTTCACCCAGCCCAGCGTTTCTCATGATGTACTCTGCATATAAGTTAAATAAGCATGGTGACAATAACAGCCTTGACATACTCCTTTCTCTATTTGGAAGCAGTCTGTAGTTCCATATCCAGTTCTGTTTCTTCCTGACCTGAATACAGATTCCTCAAGAGGCAGGTCAGGTGGTCTTGTATTCCCATCTCGTCAAGAATTTTCCAGTTTGTTGTGGTCCACACAATCAGAGACTTTGGCAGAGTCAATAAAGGAGAAGTATATATTTTACTGGAACTCTCTTGCTTTTTCACTTTTAGAAGAATGAAAGCGAAAACACATTACACCTAAGGTAGGGGATGTAGCAAACCAAACTCTAATAGGCAGCTATATTAAACAATAAATATTGCAGCATAATAAATGCAATAGAGAATAGAAAAACCACAGAGGTACTCAACAAATGAAAATTTCATTGTTCAGAAAGGTCAGAAGTTGACATAACTTTCGCGATATTGTTCAAGGGAGGAAGAATACTCACATCACTAAAATTAGGAATAGAAAAGGAAAAATCACTACAAACTTTAGAGGAATAAACATAATTGTAAAGGAATACCATGGCACTAATTAGAAAATTTAGATGAAATGGACAAATTTCTAGAAATACACAAATGACTGAAATTGACTCAAGAAGAAACTGAAAATCTGAGTAGCAAAGAGATAGAATTGTTCATTTTTAAACTTCTTGCCCACTGCCCCTCACAAAAGTCCCCCTACCATACCTAGACTCAAAAAGCCTCACTGCTGAATTCTACCAAATATTTAAACTAAAAGTCATGCCAGTTCTCCACACATACATTCTAAATGTATCCATAGAAGTGGAAAGGAACATTTCCCAGCTCATTCTGTGAGGCAGTATTACTTGAATGCCAAAACTAGAGGCCAGTTATTTTGTAATATTCTCCGCAGCTTTGCTCCATCCAGTGTTTGCTCATGAAGAATATCGTGTTTTGCATCTTTGACAGGAAAATGATGGAATGATACTGTGTTCATATCATCTCATTTTATCAAGTGGTTCATGATTTCAGTGTGTCCCAATATTGATGACATTCACTTGGATCACTTGATTAAAGTGGTTGCTGTCAAACTTCTCCACTGTCAAGTTACTCTCCCCTATCTTGTAATTAAAACATTCTTTTGTGTTTTAAAGTATATATATACATATATATATATATATATATAATATATGTGTGTGTGTATATTATTCCTTACCGAAATTTAGATTTATTAATTTAATTAAATCTATTTGATTAATAGCCTCTTATTTTACTAAGGGAATCATGAATTGTCACTATCATTATTTATGTTGATGTTCATATTATTCCAGCCTAGGACAGTGGGAACCTCCTTAAACCAGGTTCTCTGTCCTTTTGACATCTTTTCATCATTCTTTGAACAATTTGATGCTTTTGGAACAAGGTACTCCAGGCTCATCTTGTACTTTCCCTGACCTTGCCATGGAATTATCAATTTCTCCCAGAAATCCCAAAAAGTTTTAGTGGAAAATGGAATTTAGTATGCAATATATGAGACTTGTATGTACTCATTATTCCCCAGTTCCTCTCATTGGACAGAGTCTGGGAAGTATACATGTGCCTGTTCATGCCTTTGTGTGAGTATCCTCCCTGCATAACTGTGGCTTTGATATCACAAAACTCTGGGTTGTCCCTAACCCATGTGCCTTTCTTAACATATTAAGACTCTGACACCCACTCGAAGCAACTGTTTTATAAACATACTCCCCTTACCTTGCTTGGGCTTTGGTACTCTGCAATGGGATACACCCATGTTCAGATACTCCCCTTGTTCCACTCAGCCTCTTATTGCCCACACAGGGCTGCCCATGTCCATTCATGGATGCCCTCCTCCTCTTGCTTGGCCTTTGATTTTCTACACAAATATGCCTCCTGCATGTAGATTTCCACTTCTCTGGACTTAGGCTTTTACTCTGCATGCCTGGCCAGCCTCCTATTTGATATCCTCTGGACTAAACTGACTCTTGTGGCAGGCTTCTCTGCTCTGTGAAGGCCTCTTAATCCCACTTTGGTGCTGACTGCCTATGATACGTCCTGGGATCGATATCCTTTTATCCCTGTTCAAGTTCTCACATATCATACTACACACCTCCCTTCCCTGTTCTTGTGGATCTTATCGTTTCACCCCATTTGAGTTCTGACGCCCCATACTAGGCTCCTTTGTCTGCAAGGATATCCTCTTCACCCCTACTAGCTCATCTGGCCCACTATGGCACCATAACCCCCTATCATGGATGCCTGTCTTGATAGACCTTGCTGAATTGCTTTTTGAATAGTTGCTTTATACTTTTGGTTATAATCCCAAAGGATGACTTGCTTAAATTATTGCATTGCTCATTCTGTTCTAGTTTTTGCCATTGGAAGCTCATTCCTGTCTTCCTTGACATAACGCCATTACTGTGTTGTTGTTGTTGTTGTTTTCACTTCTTTTTTGATACAATAAGATTCCCCAGACTCCTCTTCTATATTTCTTCTCTGAGCTCTATAATCAGAAATTTCTCCTAGAAGCATGATTCTTTTCCTTGGAAAGAGTATTGGGAACCAATATCTGTGCTTATTTCCACATCATTGTTTCTTTCAGATTTGGGGAGTATCATTTCTCTTAGACTCTTTCAGCTCACAGAACAAAGAAATACATGTATGTATATTCATGTGCCATCTATTTAACAGTTTAATTCACGTTTGCATGTGTAACTGTATCAAAGTTGTTAACCTGTACCCCTACCAGAAAGAACACTATCAGCTAGATTACAGTGCTTTTATCTTTTGCTTTCAGTCTTGCAAACTCCATTCATTTCCAAAGTTACTTAAGTCAGGGAATCTGATTGAGGTAGTTTTAAATATTTACAATAATATAACTAGATTGTTTAGTTAAGTTTTGTATTCATTCTTGATGTCAAAATGTTTTTTTTTTTAATATGCATACATTGATTCACTTTATGTGCTGTAAGATTCTAAGGGTTTTGACAAATATGCAGTGTCATCTATTTACCATAACATCATACAGAAAAGTTTCACTGCCCTAAAACATCCTCTATGTCTGGAGAAGAGAATGGCAACCCACTCCAGTATTCTTGCCTAGGAAATCCCAAGGACAGAGGAGCCTGAAGAGCTACAGCCCATGGGGTCTCAATGAGTCACTCACGACTTAGCAACTGAGCATAATCATTTTTAGGAACAGTGAAGGCCACACAAGACACATCAGTGGCTCCTACTTTGTGGCCTCTCCTTTGTTGTTGTTCTTTCCCACTTAGCTCCACAGGGGCACATGCTCATGGGTCTGCTCTGCTTACCCAGTGTCTGGATTTAACAAATGGAAAAAATAAAAATGAAACATGGACCTATCTTCCCGGTAGAACACCACATTCAGAAAGAATACATTGGCAAGCAGGTGGCATTCTTTCACCCCCCCAACTCTTTTGCAACTACCCACTGGAAATGTCGCCATCTTCCTTCAAGCCCTAGTACAAGTTGACCCCTGCAAGCCTCCTTATCCTCTGCCCTGAAGTCATCACAATGGCCACATGGATTCTGGCTGGGACGGGGCCCTCTATGACGTCAGCAAGGGCCCATCCCTGGCTGGTCCTCAGTCTCGAGGGGCCAAGACAGACCAGAACACCAGGAGCCATTTCTTTTCATCTCGTCATGTGGTCCCTCAAATTGTTCCTGTGCATTTCCATGGCTGTTACCTGTGTCTACGCCTTAATGTTTACTTCTCTAACAGAGAAAGTCGAAGAAATCCAGGAGAAGTTGGTCTGTGGAGGGCACTTTTTAATTTGGCAGAATCTACAAGAGTATGCCTGAGACTAGTTTGAGATCACGTTGCTCTGGCTTTTCTTCATTGTGCTGATGTATGTGACAGTGAAGTTGGCAGGAGAGAGTGGCAAGAGTAAAATGCAGACTCCTGCTGCCTGTCAGGGCCGTTCATTCGGCTCTCTCAGAAGGAAAAAGGAAAAGTCTTCCTCTGAAGAAGACTACATGTTCCATACCTTAATCCTGCTCGAGATGTACCTTGTGAAATTTGTGTCCAGTGTGCGGAATCTGAAACTCACAACATCAACCGGTGGTAACCACAATCCCCTCAATGTCGAAGTTCCTGCAGACCTATGAGCTCTGGGGAAATGAAGAATCCAACTGAGTGGATTTGTGAGTCAAAGTAGGAAAGAAATTGTTGAGCGTTGACATATCTTATCCAAACTACTAAAACTATTCTGAAGGGAAAGGAAAAAGCCTCAGATATTTTTTATTTGCTGTATAGTTTTACCTTTTCCAGAATGTCATATAATTGGCTGCATGAAGTGTATAATCTTTTCCAAACTAGCTTATTTTACTTAATAACATTCATTCAGGTTATATCCATTTCTTTTTGCAGTTTGATAGCTCATTTTGTTATATGCTTGAATTTTATTCTGTTGTGTTGATGTATCATAGTTTGTTTATCCAGTTGTCAATTAAAGGACACTTTGATTGCTTGCAATTTGTGTGTGTGTGTGTGTGTGTGTGTGTGAGAGAGAGAGAGAGAGAGAGAGAGATAGTATGAATTAAGCTGTAATAAAACTCATGCACATGTTTTTGTCATATGAGATTTTTCACATTTAATATAAGAAAATCTTGGCCCAGATATTTGTATAAAAATAAGGAAAACTTTGTGCTTCATATATGAGAATATGAGTGCCAATATTCCCATATGAAATGTGGAATTCTCTATCATTTGAAATAGAGCCATCCATTTTCCATGTATCACATATGAACATCTCTGCTCAAATTTTCCTAGAGGAAGTATTGAACATTATGTGTATCACATAGGAAAACCTGGGTGCCAATTTCCCCACATGCAATCTGGAATTCTGTATATTTAAGATATCTATCAAATTCTGTGTACCAATTTTGCTATATAAAATATGGAATTCTGTGTATTACAGGCATGAAAATCATTGTGACAGTTTTACTCATAGATGTTTTTCTGGAACTCTCTTGCTTTTTCTATGATCCATCGGATGTTGGCAATTTGATCTCTTGTTCCTCTGCCTTTTCTAAAGCCAGCTTGAACATGAGGAACATCACGGTTCATGTATGGTAAAGCCTGGCTTGGAGAATTTTGAGCATCACTTTACTAGCATGTGAGGTGAGTGCAATTGTGTGGTAGTTTGAGCATACTTTGCCACTGCCTTTCTTTGGCATTGCAATGAAAACTGGCCATTTCCAGTCCTGTGGCCACTGCTAAGTTTCCCAAATTTTCTGGCATATTGAGTGCATCACTTTCACAGCATTGTCTTTCAGGATTTGAAATAGTTCAACTGATATTCCATCACCTCCACTAGCTTTCTTCATAGTGATGCTTTCTAAGGCCCACTTGACTTCACATTTCAGGATGTCTGGCTCTAGGTGAGTGATCACACCATCATGATTATCTTAGTCATGGAGACCTTTTTTGTACAGTTCTTCTGTGTATTCTTGACACCTCTTCTTAATATCTTCTGCTTCTGTTAGGTCCATACCATTTCTGTCCTTTATCTAGCCCATTTTTGCATGAAATATTTCTTTGGTATCTCTAATTTTCTTGAAGAGATCGCTAGTGTTCCACAATCTGTCGATTTCCTGTATTTCTTTGCATTGATCTCTGAGGAAAGCTTTCATATCTCTTCTTGCTGAAAGCTTTCTTATCTCTTCTGGCTATTCTTTGGAACTCTGCATTCAGATGCTTATACCTTTCCTTTTCTCCTTCACTTTTCGCTTCTCTTCTTTTCACAGTTATTTGTAAAGCCTCCCCAGACAGCCATTTTGCTTTTTTGCATTTCTTTTCCATGGGGATGGTCTTGATCCCTGTCTCCTGTACAATGTCACGAACCTCCATCCATAGTCCATCAGGCACTCTATCTATCAGATCTAGGCCCTTAAATCTATTTCTCACTTCCACTGTATAATCATAAGGGATTTGATTTAGGTCATACCTGAATGGTCTAGTGGTTTTCCCTACTTTCTTCAATTTAAGTCTGAATTTGGCAATAAGGAGTTCATGATCTGAGCCACAGTCTTCTCCCAGTCTTGTTTTTGCTGACTCTATAGAGCTTCTCCATCTTTGGCTGCAAAGAATATAGTAAATCTGATTTTGGTGTTGGCCATCTAGTGATGTCCATGTGTAGAGTCTTCTCTTGTGTTGTTGGAAGATGGTGTTTGCTATGACCAGTGCGTTCTCTTGGCAAAACTCTATTAGCATTTGCCCTGCTTCATTCCGTATTCCAAGGTCAAATTTGCCTGTTACCCCAGGTGTTTCTGACTTCCTACTTTTGCATTCCAGTCCCTTATAATGAAAAGGGCATTTTTGGGGGGTGTTAGATCTAAAAGGTCTTGTAGGTCTTCATAGAACCATTCAACTTCAGCTTCTTCAGCGTTACTGATTGGGGCATAGGCTTGGATTACCGTAATATTGAATGGTTTGCCTTGGAAACGAACAGAGGTCATTCTGTCATTTTTGATATTGCATCCAAGTACTGCATTTCGCACTCTTTTGTTGACCATGATGGCTACTCCATTTCTTCTATGGGATTCCTGCCCACAGTAGGAGATATAATGGTCATCTGAGTTAAATTCACCCATTCCAGTCCATTTTAGTTCACTGATTCCTAGAATGTCGACATTCACTCTTGCCATCTCCTGTTTGACCACTTCCAATTTGTCTTGATTCATGGACCTAGCATTCGAGGTTCCTATGCAATATTGCTCTTTACAGCATCGGACCTTGCTTCTGTCACCAGTCACACCCACAACTGGGTTTTGTTTTAGCTTTTGCTCCATCCCTTCATTCTTTCTGGGGTTATTTCTCCACTGATCTGCAGCAGCATATTGGGCACCTACTGACCTGTGGAGTTCCTCTTTCAGTATCCTGTCGTTTTGCCTTTTCATACTGTTCACGGGGTTCTCAAGGCAAGAATACTGAAGTGGTTTGCCATTCCCTTCTCCAGTGGACCACGTTCTGTCAGACCTCTCCACCATGACCCGCCCATCTTGGGTGGCCCCACAAGGCATGGCTTAGTTTCATTGTGTTAGACAAGGCTGTGGTCCGTGTAATTAGATTGACTAGTTTCCTGTGATTATGGTTTCAGTGTGTCTGCTCTCTGATGCCCTCTTGCAACACCTACCATCTTATTTGGGTTTCTCTTACCTTGGACGTGGTGTATCTCTTCATGGCTGCTCCAGCAAAGTGCAGCCTCTGCTCCTTACCTTGGACGAGGGGTGTCTCCTCATCGCCGTCCCTCCTGACCTTGAACGTGGAGTAGCTCCTCTCAGCCCTCCTGTGCCCTTGCAGCCACCGCTCCTCATCGTGGGTTGTTACTCTTGGCCGCCGCCCCTGGCCTTGTGCATGGGGTAGCTCCTCTCGGCTGCTTCTGTGCCATTGAAGCCTGAACAACATAGACAGTATATTAAAAAGCAGAGACATTACTTTGCCAACAATTGTCCATCTAGTCAAAGATGGTTTGACTAGTGGTTTTTCCAATAGTCATGTATGGAAGTGAGTGTTGGATTATAAAGAAAGCTGAGCACTGAAGAAGTGATGCTTTTGAACTGTGCTGTTGGAGAAGACTCTTCAGAGTCCCTTGGACTACAAGGAGATCCAACCAGTTCATCCTAAAAGAAATCAGTCCCAAATGTTCATTGGAAGGACTGATTGTGAAGCTGAAACTTCAATACTTTGGCCACCTGATGAGAAGAACTGACTCATTTAAAAAGACTCTGATGCTGCGAAAGATTGAAGGCAGGAAAAGGGGACGACAGAGGATGAGATGGTTGGATGGCATCACCGACTCCATGGACATGAGTTTGAGTGAACTCTGGGAGTTGATGATGGATAGGGAGGCCTGGCGTGCTGTGATTCATGGGGTCGCAAAGAGTTGGACACGACTGAGCGACTGAACTGAACTGAGACACAGAGAAAAGTGATTCCTTGAGCTAGGAGGAAAACAAAAGTGGAGCAAAGATGAGTGCCCCTCTCAACAGATAATCCAGTATTATGGCTTGGCCACATAGCCACAAGACAGGAGTTGGGGATACAGGACCCCCATTTACATGCTCACCCACACAATCCGACTGCAGGTGGTACTTGAGATTATAACTAATGAAATCACAACTGCATTGGAACTGTTGGCACAGCAACAGTCCCAGATGAGGACTGCCATCTAGCAAAATCCAATAATGGAGGAATGAGGAGCTTGTGGAAATTCTACCAAACTGACTGTTGCATCCAAATAAGTGACAATGGAAAAGTTGTGACAGACATAGCTAAAAATATCGGGAAGACTGCCCATGTTCTGCTTCAGACAATGTTTCTGGTTAAAACAATGATTGGGATTGCCATAGTCATACTCACAGATGTCTGTTTATTTCCTGCTTTATTCCCGTCCTAATAAAAAAGTTAACAGGGTTCATTCACAGAAACAGTTGTCAAACGGAGAACTGCCACCTAGCTGTTGCTTTTAAAGGGTTACCAGCCAGTTCTGGATGATGATGTTCTCTGACAGCTTCAGATGTACCCTAAACATCAAGAGGGGGGAATGAGATAGAAATCAGATCAAAGCCCCCGATTAAAGTAACAACCTTTTGCTTTCCCTTCCTTTATCTTGTACTAACAGCTGCTGCTCATCAATCACCACTTATGCATCTGATTTCTTGCTTGCTGGTTACCTCCTCTCCTCGGGAAGTAGGACTACCTGGGGAAGGGAGGGATCTGAGCTGTTCCAGTGGGAAATCTATGGTGTATAAAAGATACCCAGAACAAAGTTGGGGCACTCAGTCTTTGGAGGTGACTGCACTGAGACCACACTGGTGCTGAATAAACCTGGCTGTTCTGCATCTTGGAGTGCCTCTTGTCTCTTTTTGATGCCACGGATTCTATAACAACACTACTATGTCAATCAGACAATGCATGGCCTACTTTCCCATGGCCTTTCTTTATTTCAAACAGTCCTCAGAAACTTGGTTTGTTTGTGCTTTTGCATTCTATCTGCCTTTTTGGTTTTTTGATAGATTCTTGTATGGCAGAAGGAATTACCATCTTTAGTGGTAGGAAGTCATTTAGCACAACTGGTACAGCTGCAAAAGTGAGAGAAAAGTCCTAATACAAAAATGTAACTTCCAAGTTAGTGCTATCTTCCAGTTGTGTAAGTAGAGAAGTAGTCAACGAGAAAGAAAATGAAATCTCAGATTGTTAAGGTCCTTTAATGGACCAGAACCTGGTGGTCTGGAGTTGATGACCAGAAAGTAAAATAGAGAAAGAAGGTAGCTATTTTCAGCAGAGATAAAATCAAAACTTACAAGTTATCAAGGAAACATGAGGTCATCCATATGAAAGAGAGAGGGTTGTAAATAATCACTTTTACAGTGTGGCTCATAAAAAGGAAGAGGGTTGTAAATAATTACTTGTCACCATATGGAAAAAATGAGGAAGGAAATGCATGCATTCCTATGCCCCTGGGAATAGTTTGCTATAAGGGACAGAGGATTGATGACAGATCCAAAACAGCACACAGGAAGCCTCCTGTTAAATTCTTCCTGACAATTCCCCCTTTTATTATATTTGTAAAAAAGGTCCTGACCAATTGAGTTTGTTTAGTATTAACCAACCTTATAGAAAGGCAATGATAAACAACAAATATAATTACTAAGACAATCACCAAAATTATAGTTCCAGACCCGAAGTTGTGGGTAATACTTTGTCTATGGCTATAACAAAAGGAAGTGGGACACAGGCCTGTATAAAATATGATGATTATAGTGAACGAAATAGTTACTATGACCACGACTGGTCCCTGTGAAATGTCCGGTCCAAGTTCCAAGTTCTCTGGTGCTGGCAGCAGGTTTCCAAATGTCCCATTGTTTGGGCCCACTCTGTTTATCGAGGAGGATCCTAGGACAAGGTGGGACTAATCCACCGTCAAACCACCCAAGAAGTCCTTTGTCATGGTATTTCTCCATCATAGTGTCTGTGACCTTCCATGTCACTTGCATAACATAGTCACACACCGTGCTGGTAATCTCTTCTGAGCAGTTGGATAACCACATACCATGGGGTCCCCAATCAACAATTGTATGATTAACCACAAACATTAATTTTCCTGATTTGGCTTGACATTTGTCCTAACGAACAGGACTATATGCAAAGTTCTTATAAGTAAACCCTTTGCATAATGTTGTTTGTTCTTTCCCTAACACTTTCCCTAAAGTCTCAGTAGTATAAACATGGTTCACAGACAAAGAAAGGGCAGTAAATAGTCCAAGCAACGTCTGAAAATCCTTTTTGGGAGGCAGAGTGAAAGCCCAAGTTTGTTGGCTAAAATTTATGCACAATTTCTCTGGGCCCAGGCACAATGAAAGGACTTCATAGCCTAAAGAAATGTTAATTTGTTTTCCCTCTTCCCCAGGGTGTGATGGCTTCTTCACATTCCAGGGAGGGGGCATATGGGTGGAGTCATTGGTTGACACGATCAGTCCATTTTAGGACCTGCAATAAAGGGGGGTTGGATAAGCAAGCCCAGCTAAGCCTGATTAGTTAATCAGGCTCAGGTGGGGGTCACGCAGGCCAACTGAGGTTTTCAAGACTCTGAGGCATTTCCTGTCGAGAAACCAGATTTTTATCTTGATTAGTAAGGGTTTTTATTTGTTCCCAAGTGGGGAGATCATAAGGGTGATGCCGCCATGGCCTGTATTGGAATTTCTTCCTCCTGGGGTTTTTGTTGTCCCATCTCCATTTTGAAGGCCAGGTGCCCTCTTGGGTCGAATCTTCCAAAGAGGAAGCCATGTGAGTTCATTGGATCCATCTGGGGAAATACAAGCATACCCCTTTCCCTGTAAGGTTAGTTTCCCAGATTTCCATTGTTTCGTTAACCCATCTTGGTACCAAGTGGGCAGAGGAAGACAGTGTCCTTCAATTCCTTGAAATGCCTTTCTGTTTTCGTTAAAATATTTCCCTGTGGTAAGTTTAAAAAATTTAAAACAAATAAAGCTGTATTAACAGTAGTTATAGGTTTAGAAAATATCTTATGTTGGAATCTAGTAAAGTCTGCTTTAGATAAGGAATACAATAGTGTTCCTGTGTATTCCCCCTTTTCAATTTTTTTTCATTTGCAACTTTAGTGTGTGATGTGCTCATTTGACTATGTCTTGTGCCTGTGGATTATAAGGAATACCTGTAATATGTTTAATAGAAAAATATTGTAAAAATTGTTTAAAGTGTCTAGAAATATAGGCAGGGCCATTGTCTGTTTTTATAGGAGTTCCCATTACAGCAAAACAAGCTAGTAAGTGAGTTATAATGTGTTGTGTAACCTCACTGTGAAGAGATATGGCCCAAATAAAAAAAGAATTAGTGTCAATACAGACATGCAAAAAAGAAGATGAAGAAAGTTCAGGGCTATGAGTTACATCCATTTGCTATAGTTCATTAGGTTGTGAACTGAGAGGATTAATACCTTGTGTGATGGGTCAAAGATGTAGGGGTCTACAAGTAGAGCAATTACTAACAATTTCTTTAGCCTGGCGGTATGGGATTTTCCATAGCTGGTGTAGGGAGCCAGCATTGTTATGCAACAAAACATGCTGTTTTTCTGGAGTAGCAAAGGAAACAGGTCCATCAGCCTGCTCGTTATCATAAGTCATGGGCCAGGAAGACAATATGTGCTCGAATATATGTAATATAAATGGGAGATTGTGGTTTTTAACAACAGATTTTAGTTCGAAAAAGAGTTGTTGAATAATAGGTTGATTGGAGTCTATGGTGGAGGTTTCTATATTTTTTAATACAAAAACAGAATATATAGAGTCAGAGACTATATTAATGGGGTAAGGATGTAGGCAAATAACTTGAATAAAATCATATAATTCATTTTGTTGAGCAGAATGAAATTTTAGTACAAAAGACTTTATATTCCTTAAGAGACCAGAATGAAGCGTTGGCACTTTTAGTCCTGTCTGTATACAAAACCTCAGCCTGTGGTATAGGCTGTGAGCTGGTAATGTGAGAAATAATAAATTCAGTATTTTTGAAGAAATTCCACAGCTTACCAGAAGGATAATGAAATGAAATTTCTCCGAAATATTCCAGAAAAGCTATTTGGAAATCAGGAGAAGTTTGTGATGTGTTCTCAAATTGAGATTTACTGATAGGTATTACAATTTTATGAGGATTAGAGCCAATTAGATTTTTAGTCCTATTTCTTCCATTGATAATGATTAGAGCAATTAAATCAAGGTAGGGTGTAAATGTGGAGAAGGCAATGGCACCCCACTCCAGTACTCTTGCCTGGAAAATCCCATGGATGGAGGAGCCTAGTAGGTTGCAGTCCATGATGTCGCTAAGAGTCGGACATGACTGAGTGACTTCACTTTCACTTTTCACTTTCATGCATTGGAGAAGGAAATGGCAACCCACTCCAGTGTTCTTGCCTGGAGAATCCCAGGGATGGGGGAGCCTGGTGGCTGCCGTCTATGGAGTCGCACAGAGTCAGACACGACTGAAGTGACTTAGCAGCAGCAGCAGGGTGTAAGTGACTTTATTCCCCTAAAACGGGTATAGATCTATTCTACTGGGTGTTCTTGTTGGGCAAGAAGTCCTGTGGGAGAATGAAGAGAGTGGGGTACAAATAATTTTAGAGGTAAATCTAGTTTAATGTGAGTAAGAAATTGTTTTTGGGAGGGTGGTCCTAAGATGGTGGAGGAATAGGACAGGGAGACCACTTTCTCCCCCACAAATTCATCTAAAGAATATTTAAACTCTGAGTAAAATCCACAAAACAACTTCTGAATGCTGGCAGAGGACATCAGGCACCCAGAAAAGCAGCCCATTGTCTTCGAAAGGAGGTAGAAAAAATATAAAAGACAAAAAAAGAGACAAAAGAGTTAGGAACAGAGCTCTGTCCCAGGAAGGGAGTCTTAAAAAGAGAGGTTTCCAAACACCAGGAAACACTCTCACTGACCAGTCTGTGCCGAGCCTTGGAAGCACAGAGGGCAACATAATAGGGAGGAAAAATAAGTAAATAATTAAAACCCACAGATTACGAGCCCAGTGGTAACTCCCCCAGCAGAGAAGCAGCGCAGACACCTGTGCCCGCCACTAGCAAGCAGGAGCTGGGCAGGGAGGCGCGGGCTGCATTGCTTAGAGTAAGGATCGGGCCTGAATGCCCCCGAGGGTAATTAGAGCGAAATAATTTGGGCTAGCAAACCAGACTGTGGGGTAGCTACCACGTGAAAAGCCCTAAGACACCATGAGGCCCACACACAGAACAAAGGGCTGAACAGAACTAGCCGGCTGCAGGCCATCCCCCTCTGGTGACAGGCAGACAGAGCCGGAAGGGGGCAATCGCAGCCCCAGAGAGACATCATCTTCCAAACTGAAAGCAGGCTTCTTTGCTTACTAAGACTTATTGGGGTTCTGGACAGTCATCCGCCTGAGAAGGTGCGCTGGTTGTACACCCAGAAAACCTAGTGGCAGGGACAGGAGATGAGATAAGTCGCAGTGACCGCACTTGCCAAACACCTCATCACCCGAGCTGCTCAGAGATGGGAAGGGCACAAAACGCAGGCCCAACCAAGTCTGTTCCTCTGAGGACTACCCGAGTGCCTGAGCCTGAGCAGCTTAGACCTGGGAGGTGCATGCAGCCCAGGGCCAGCCTCAGACGGTTCCCAGCAGAGCAAGCTACAGCCTGAGCTGTGTGGGCAGGGAGGGTGCACGCACCATGAGCAGGGGCAGGCCCAGTGTGGCTGAGACACTACGAGCACACGCCATTGTTATTTGTTTGCAGCATCCCTCCTTCCCCACAGTGCGACTGAACAAGTGAGCCTAAAAAAGTGTCCACCACCGCCCCCTTGTGTCAGGGCAGAAATCAGACACTGAAGAGACCTGCAAACAGAAGCTAAAACCGAGGGAAGTGCCTTGGAAGTCACAGGTGCAATAGATTAAAACCCTGTAGTTAGTACGGACTACATAGGAAGGGGCCTATAGATGTTGAGAAATATAAGCCAGACCAAGAAACTATCCAAAAATGAACTGACCCCACACTGCCCACAACAACACCAGAGAAATCCTAGATATATTTTTATTATTATTACGATCATTCTTTTTTTGTTTTTCTTTTTTCTTCTTTTTCTTTTTTTTTTCTAACTTTTTAAAAAAAAATTTAAGTCCTCTATTACTCCTTTAATTTTTAAATAACTTTTGTGAATTTGTTTTTATTCTTCTTCTTCTTCTTTTATTTAATATTGTATTTTTGAAAATCCAACCTGTACTCTAGAATTTTAATCTTAGCTTTTTGGTATTTGTTATAAATTTTGCAAGAACCCAATCTTCAGTACCTATTTTTACATTGGAGCGAGATTACTGGATTGACTGCTCTCTCCCCTTTTGGACTCTCCTTTCTCTCCACTAGGTCACCTCTGTCTCCTCTCTCCCCCTTCTCTTCTCTACCCAACTCTCTGAATCTCTGTGTATTCCAGACCGTGGAGGACACTTAGGGAACTGATTACTGGCTGGATCTGTCTCTCTCCTTTTCATTCCACCACTTTAACCTCCTGGCTACCTCTGTCTCCTTCCTCCCTCTTCTCTTCTCTGTATAACTGTGTGAACATCTCTGAGCAGTCCAGACTGTGGAGCACACATAAGGAAGTGATTACTGGCTAGCTTGCTCTCTCCTCTTTTGATTCCACCTCATCTCATTCGGGTCACCTCTAACTCCCTCCTCCCTCTTCTCTTCTCCGTGTAACACTGTGAACCTCTCTGGGTGTCCCTCACTGTGAAGAAACTTTTCATCTTTAACCTAGATGTTTTATCAATGGTGTTGTATAGATGGAGAAGTCTAGAGACTACTGTAAAAATAAGACTGAACCAGAAGGAGGAGGCTTAAGTCCAAATCCTGAGAACACCATAGAACACCTGACTCCAGGGAACATTAAGCGATAGGAGCTCATCAAACGCCTCCGTACCTACACTGCAACCAAGCACGACCCAAGGGCCAACAAGTTCCAGAGCAAGACATGCCACACAAATTATCCAGCAACACAGGAACACAGCCCTGAGCTTCAATATACAGGCTGCCCAAAGTTACTCCAAATCCATTGACATCTCATAACTTGTTACTAGGCACTTCATTGCACTCCAGAGAGAAGAAATCCAGCTCCACCCACCAGAACACCGACACAAGCTTCCCTAACCAAGAAACCTTGACAAGCCATTCGTACAACCCCACCCACAGCAAGGAAACTCCATAATAAAGAGAACTCCACAATCTGCCAGAATACAGAAAAGCTACCCCAAACTCAGCAATATAAACAAGATGAAGAGACAGAGGAATACCCAGCAGGTAACAGAACTGGAAAATGCCCACCAAACCAAACAAAAGAGGAAAAGATAGGGAATCTACCTGATAAAGAATTCCGAATAATGATAGTGAAATGATCCAAAATCTTGAAATAAAAATGGAATCACAGATAAATAGCCTGGAGGCAAGGATGGAGAAGATGCAAGAAAGGTTTATCAAAGTCCTAGAAGAAATTTTAAAAAAAGTCAATATATAATGAATAATGCAATAAATGAGATAAAAAACACTCTGGAGGCAATAAATAGTAGAATAACAGAAGCAGAAGATAGGATTAGTGAATTAGAAGATAGAATGGTAGAAATAAATGAATCAAAGAGGAAAAAAAGAAAAACAAATTAAAAGAAATGAGGACAATCTCAGAGACCTCCAGGACAATATTAAACACCACAGCATTCGAATCACAGGAGTCCCAGAAGAAGAAAACAAAAAGAAAGACCATGAGAAAATACTTGAGGAGATAATAGTTGAAAACTTCTCTAAAATGGGGAAGGAAATAATCACCCAAGTCCAAGAAACCCAGAGAGTCCCAAACAGGATAAACCCAAGGTGAAACACCCCAAGACACATATTAATCAAATTAACAAAAATCAAACACAAAGAACAAATATTAAAAGCAGCAAGGGAAAAACAACAAATAACACACAAGGGGATTCCCATAAGGATAACAGCTGATCTTTCAATAGAAACTCTTCAGGCCAGGAGGGAATGGCAAGACATACTTAAAGTGATGAAAGAAAATAACCTACAGCCCAGATTACTGTACCCAGCAGGGATCTCATTCAAATATGAAGGAGAAATCAAAAGCTTTACAGACAAGCAAAAGTTGAGAGAATTCAGCACCGCCAAACCAGCTCTCCAACTAATGCTAAAGGATCTTCTCTAGACAGGAAACACAGAAAGGGTGTATAAACTCGAACCCCAAACAATAAAGTAAATGGCAACGGAATCATACTTATCAATAATTACCTTAAACATAAATGGGTTGAATGCCCCAACCAAAAGACAAAGACTGGCTGAATGGATACAAGAACAAGACCCCTACATATGTTGTCTACAAGAGACCCACCTCAAAACAGGGGACACATACAGACTGAAAGTGAAAGGCTAGAAAAAGATATTCCACACAAATCGAGACCAAAAGAAAGCAGGAGTAGCAATACTCATATCAGATAAAATAGACTTTAAAACAAAGGCTGTGAAAAGAGACAACGAATGACACTACATAATGATCAAAGGATCAATCCAAGAAGAATATATAACAATTATTAATATATATGCACCCAACATAGGAGCACCACAGTATGTAAGACAAATGCTAACAAGTATGAAAGGGGAAATTAACAATAACACAATAATAGTGGGAGACTTTAATACCCCACTCGCACCTATGGATAGATCAACTAAAAATAAAATTAACAAAGAAACACAAACCTTAAATGATACAATAGACCATTTAGACCTAATTGATATCTATAGGACGTTTCACCCCAAAACAATGAATTTCACCTTTTTTTCAAGTGCACATGGAACCTTCTCCAGGATAAATCACATCCTGGGCCATAAATCTAGCCTTGGTAAATTCAAAGAAATTTAAATCATTCCAAGCATCGTCTCTGATCTCAATGCAGTAAGATTAGATCCCAATTACAGGAGAAAAAAATACTAAAAATTGCAAAATATGGAGGCTGAACAATACGCTGCTGAATAAACAACAAATTACAGAAGAAATACAGAAGAAAAACAGAAATCAAAATATGCATAGAAATGAATGAAAATGAAAACACAACAACCCATGGGACACTGTAAAAGCAGTGCTAAGGGGAAAGTTCATAGCAATACAGGCATACCTCAAGAAACAAGAAGAAAGTCAAATAAATAACCTAACTCTACACCTAAAGCAACTAGAAAAGGAAGAAATGAAGAACCCCAGGGTTAGTAGAAGGAAAGAAATCTTAACAATTAGGGTAGAAATAAATGCAAAAGAAATAAAGGAGACCATAGCAAAAGTCAACAAAGCCAAAAGCTAGTTCTTTGAAAGGATAAATAAAATTGACAAACCATTAGCCAGACTCATCAAGAAACAAAGGGATAAAAATCAAATCAATAAAATTAGAAATGAAAATGGAGAGATCACAACAAACAACACACAAATACAAAGGATCATAAGAGACTACTATCAGCAATTATATGCCAATAAAATGGACAACTTGAAAGAAATGGACACATTCTTAGAAAGATCAGCCTTATGGACTCTGTGGGAGAGGGAGAGGGTGGGGAGATTTGGGAGAGTGGTATTGAAACATGTATAATATCATGTATGAAACGAGTCACCAGTCCAGGTTTGATGCACGATACTGGATGCTTGGGGCTGGTGCACTGGGACGACCCAGAGGGAGGGTATGGGGAGGGAGGAGGGAGGAGGGTTCAGGATGGGGAACACAGGTATACCTGTGGCGGATTCATTTCGATATTTGGCAAAACTAATACAATATTGTAAAGTTTAAAAATAAAATAAAATTAAAAAAAAATAAAAGTGCAACTTTTCAAAACTGAACCAGGGAGAAATAGAAAATTTTAACAGACCCATCACAAGTATGGAAATTGAAATTGTAGTCAGAAATCTTCCAGCAAATAAAAGTCCAGGTCCAGACGGCTTCACAGCTGAATTCTACCAAAAATTTAGAGAAGAGCTGACACCTATCCTACTCCAACTCTTCCAGAAAATTGCAGAGGAAGGTAAACTTCTAAACTCATTCTATGAGGCCACCATCACCCTAATACCAAAACCTGACAAAGATCACAAAAAAAAAAAAAAAGAAAAAAAGAAAAAGAAAACTACAGGCCAATATCACTGATGAACATAGATGCAAAACTCCTTAATAAAATTCTAGCAATCAGAATCCAACAACACATTAAAAAGATCATACACCACGACCAAGTGGGGTTTATCCTAGGGATGCGAGGATTCTTCAATATCTGCAACTCAATCGATGTAATACACCACATTAACAAATTTAAAAATGAAAGCCATATGATTATCTCAATAGATGCAGAGAAAGCCTTTGATAAAATTCAACATCCATTTAAGATAAAAACTCTCCAGAAAGCAGGAATAGAAGGAACATGCCTCAACATAATAAAAGCTATATATGACAAACCCACAGCAAACATTATCCTCAATGGTGAAAAATTGAAAGAATTTCCCCTAAAGTCAGGAAGAAGACAAGGGTGCCCACTCTTAGCACTACTATTCAACAGAGTTTTGGCCACAGCAATCAGAGCAGAGAAAAAAAATAAAATGAATCCAAATTGGAAAAGAAGAAGTAAAACTCTCACTGTTTTCAGATAACATGATCCTCTACATAGAAAACCCTAGACTCGACCAGAAAATTACCAGAGCTAATCAATAAACATAGTAATGTTAAAGGATATAAAATCAACACACAGAAATCCCTTGCATTCCTATACACTAATAATGAGAAAATAGAGAAATTAAGGAAACAATTCCATTCAGCATTGCAACAAAAAGAATAAAATAGGAATATATTTACCTAAAGAAACTAAAGACCTATATATCAGATGAGATCAGATCAGTCGCTCAGTCGTGTCCGACTCTTTGTGACCCCATGAATCGCAGCAAGCCAGGCCTCCCTGTCCATCACCAACTCCCGGAGCTCACTGAAACTCACATCCATCGAGTCAGTGATGCCATCCAGCCATCTCATCCTCTGTCGTCCACTTCTCCTTCTGCCCCAAATCCCTCCCAGCATCAGAGTCTTTTCCAATGAGTCAACTCTTCCCATGAGGTGGAAAAAGTACTGGAGTTTCAGCTTTAGCATCATTCCTTCCAAAGAAATTCCAGGGCTGATCTCCTTCAGAATGGACTGGTTGGATCTCCTTGCAGTCCAAGGGACTCTCAAGAGTCTTCTCCAACACCACAGTTCAAAAGCATCAATTTTTCAGCGATCAGCCTTCTTCACAGTCCTACTCTCACATCCATACATGACCACAGGAAAAACCATAGCCTTGACTAGACGAATCTTTGTTGGCAAAGTAATGTCTTTGCTTTTGAATATGCTATCTAGGTTGGTCATAACTTTCCTTCCAGGAGTAAGCATCTTTTAATTTCATGGCTGCAGTCACCATCTGTAGTGATTTTGGAGCCCAGAAAAATAAAGTCTGACACTGTTTCCACTGTTTCCCCATCTATTTCCCATGAAGTGGTGGGACCGGATGCCATGATCTTCGTTTTCTGAATGTTGAGCTTTAATCCAACTTTTTTACTCCCCACTTTCACTTTCAAAAAGAGGCTTCTGAGTTCCTCTTCACTTTCTGCCATAAGGGTGGTGTCATCTGCATATCTGAGGCGATTGATATTTCTCCCGGCAATCTTAATTCCAGTTTGTGTTGCCTCCAGTCCAACTTTTCTCATGATGTACTCTGCATATAAGTTAAATAAACAGGGTGATAATATACAGCCTTGACGAACTCCTTTTCCTATTTGGAACCAGTCTGTTCTTCCATGTCCAGTTCTAACTGTTGCTTCCTGACCTGCAAACAAATTTCTCAAGAGGCAGATCAGGTGGTCTGGTATTCCCATATCTTTAAGAATTTTCCACAGTTTATTGTGATCCACACAGTCAAAGGCTTTGGCATAGTCAATAAAGCAGAAATAGATGCTTTTCTGGAACTCGCTTGCTTTTTCCATGATTCAGCGGATGTTGGCAATTTGATCTCTGGATCCTCTGCCTTTTCTAAAACCAGCTTGAACATCAGGAAGTTCACGGTTCACATATTCCTGAAGCCTGGCTTGGAGAATTTTGAGCATTACTTTACCATCGTGTGAGATGAGTGCACTTGTGCAGTAGTTTGAGCATTCTTTGGCATTGCCTTTCTTTGGGATTGGAATGAAAACTGACCTTTTCTAGTCCTGTGGCCACTGCTGAGTTTTCCAAATTTGCTGGCATATTGAGTGCAGCACTTTCACAGCATCATCTTTCAGGATTTGGAATAGCTCAACTGGAATTCCATCACCTCCACTAGCTTTGTTTGTAGTGATGCTTTCTAAGGCCCACTTGACTTCACATTCCAGGATGTCTGGCTCTAGGTCAGTGATCACCCCATCGTGATTATCTGGGTCATGAAGATCTTTTTTTGTCCAGTTCTTCTGTGTATTCTTGCCATCTCTTCTTAATATCTTCTGCTTCTGTTAGGTCCATACCAGTTCTGTCCTTTATCGAGCTCATCTTTGCATGAAATGTTCCTTTGGTATCTCTGATTTTCTTGAACAGATCTCTAGTCTTTCCCATTCTGTTGTTTTCCTCTATTTCTTTGCATTGATCGCTGAAGAAGGCTTTCTTATCTTTTCTTGCTATTCTTTGGAACTCTGCATTTAGATGTTTATATCTTTCCTTTTCTCCTTTGCTTTTTGCTTCTCTTCTTTTCACAGCTATTTGTAAGGCCTCCCCAGACAGCCATTTTGCTTTTTTGCATTTCTTTTCCATGGGAATGCTCTTGATCCCTGTCTCCTGTACAATGTCACGAACCTCATTCCATAGTTCATCAGGCACTCTATCTATCAGATCTAGGCCCTTAAATCTGTTTCTCACTTCTACTGTATAATCATAAGGGATTTGATTTAGGTCATACCTGAATGGTCTAATGGTATTCCCTACTTTCTTCAATTTGAGTCTGAATTTGGCAATAAGGAGTTTATGGTCTGAGCCACAGTCAGCTCCTAAAGACCTATATATAGAAAACTATAAAACACTGGTGAATGAAATCAAAGAGGACACTAATAGATGGAGAAATATACCATGTTCATGGATCAGAAGAATCAATATAGTGAAATTGAATATACTACCCAAAGCAATCTGTAGATTCAATACAATCCCTATCAAGCTACCAAAGGTATTTTTCACAGAGCTAAAACAAATAATTTCACAATTTGTATGGAAATACAAAAAACCTGGAATGGCCAAAGCAATCTTGAGAAAGAAGAAGGTAACTGGGGGAATCAACCTGCCTGACTTCAGGCTCTACTACAAAGCCACAGTCATCAAGACAGTATGGTACTGGCACAAAGACAGAAATATAGTTCAATGGAACAAAATAGAAAGCCCAGAGATAAATCCACTCACCTATGGACACCTTATCTTTGACAAAGGAGGGAAGAATATACAATGGATTAAAGACAATCTCTTTAACAAGCGGTGCTGGGAAAACTGGTCAACCACTTGTAAAAGAATGAAACTAGAACAGTTTCTAATGCCATACACAAAAATAAACTCAAAATGGATTAAAGATCTAAACTTAAGACCAGAAACTATAAAGCTCTTAGAGGAAATCATAGGCAAAACACACTCCGACATACATCACAGCAGGATCCTCTATGACCCACCTCCCAGAATATTGGAAATAAAAGCAAAAATAAACAAATGGGATCTAATTGAAATTACAAGCTTCTGCACAACAAAAGAAACTATAAGCAACGTGAAAAGACAGCCTTCAGAATTGGAGAAAATAATAGCAAATTAAAAAACGGACAGACAACTAATCTCAAAAATATATAAGCAACTCCTGCAGCTCAATTCCAGAAAAACAAATGACCCAATCAAAAAATGGGTCAAAGAAATAAACAGGCATTTATCCAAAGAAGACATACAGATGGCTAACAAACACATGAAAAGATGCTCAACATCACTCATTATTAGAGAAATGCAAATCAAAACCACAATGAAGTCCCATTTCTCGCCAGTCAGAATGGCTGCAATCCAAAAATCTACAAGCAATAAATCCTGGAGAGGGTGTGGAAGAAAGGGAACCCTCTTCCACTCTTGGTGGGAATGCAAACTAGCACAGCCACTATGGAGAACAGTGTGGAGATTCCTTAAAATACTGGAAATAGAAGTGCCATATGACCCAGAAATCCCACTGCTGGGCATACACACCAAGGAAACAAGAATTGAAAGAGACACATGTACCCCAATATTCATCATAGCACTGTTTATAATAGCCAGGACATGGAAGAAACCTAGATGTCCTTCAGGAGACGAATGGATAAGAAAGCTGTGGTACCACAGTCAGCTCCTGGTCTTGTTTTTGCTGACTGTATAGAGCTTCTCCATCTTTGGCTGCAAAGAATATAATCGATCTGATTTCGGTGTTGACCATCTGGTGATGTCCATGTATAGAGTCTTCTCTTGTGTTGTTGGAACAGGGTGTTTGTTATGACCAGTGCATTTTCTTGGCAAAACTCTATTAGTCTTTGCCCTGCTTCATTCCGTATTCCAAGGCGAAATTTGCCTGTTACTCCAGGTGTTTCTTGACTTCCTACTTTTGCATTCCAGTCCCCTATAATGAAAAGGACATCTTTTTTGGGTGTTAGTTCTAAAAGGTCTTTTAGGTCTTCATAGAACTATTCAACTTCAGCTTCTTCAGAATTACTGGTTGGGGCATAGACTTGAATTACTGTAATATTGAATCATTTGCCTTGGAAACAAACAGAGATCATTCTGTCATTTTTGATATTGCATCCAAGTACTGCATTTCGGACTCTTTTGTTGACCATGATGGCCACTCCATTTCTTCTGAGGGATTCCTGCCCGCAGTAGTAGATATAATGGTCATCTGAGTTAAATTCACCCATTCCAGTCCATTTCAGTTCGCTGATTCCTAGAATGTCGACATTCACTCTTGCCATCTCTTGCTTGACCACTTCCAATTTGCCTTGATTCATGCACCTGACATTCCAGGTTCCAATGCAATATTGGTCTTTACAGCATCGGATCTTCCTTTTATCACCAGTCACATGCACAGCTGGGTATTGTTTTTGCTTTGGCCCCATCCCTTCATTCTTTCTGGAGTTATTTCTCCACTGATCTCCAGTACCATATTGGGCACCTACTGACCTGGGGAGTTTCTCTTTCACTATCCTATCATATTGCCTTTTCATACTGTTCATGGGGTTCTCAAGGCAAGAATATTGAAGTGGTTTGCCATTCCCTTCTCCAGTGGACCGCATTCTGTCAAATCTCTCCACCATGACCCGCCCGTCTTGGGTTGCCCCACGGACATGGCTTAGTTTCATTGAGTTAGACAAGGCTGTGGTCCTAGTGTGATTAGATTGACTAGTTTTCTGTGAGTATGGTTTCAGTGTGTTTTCCCTCTTTTGCCCTCTTGCAACACCTACCATCTTACTTGGGTTTCTCTTACCTTGGGCATGGGGTATCTCTTCACGGCTGCTCCAGCAAAGTGCAGCCATTGCTCCTTACCTTGGACGAGGGGTATCTCCTCACCACCGCCCCTCCTGACCTTCAATGTGGGATAGCTCCTCTAGGCCATCCTGCGCCCTCGCAACCACGGCTCCTTGGACATGGGGTTGGTCCTCCCAGCCACCACCCCTGGCCTCGGTTGTGCCCCACTCTGTGCGACCCCATAGACAGCAGCCCACCTGGCTCCTTCGTCCCTGGGATTCTCCAGGCAAGAACACTGGAGTGGGTTGCCATTTCTTTCTCCAATGCATGAAAGTGAAAAGTGAAAGTGAAGTCACTCAGTCGTATCTGACTCTTAGCGACCCCATGGACTGCAGCCTACCAGGCTCCTCCATCCATGGGATTTTCCAGGCAAGGGTACTGAAGTGGGGTGCCATTGCCTTCTCCGAAGGTCTGTTAGGAGATGCCATTTGTTAGATTTCTTTTTTATAAAAAAATAGGAGAGTTCCGAGGAGAACAAGATTCCTCAATATGCTTTAATTCTAGTTGTGTATCTATAAGTTGCTTAGCCACCTGTAATTTCTCTTTCATGAGGGGCCACTGCTCTGTTCAAATAGGCTCGTCATTCTTCCAAGTTATTTTATTAATGTATTTGCTAAATGAGCAGTGGCCCCTAGGAAAAATGTGGAATATATATCTGAGTTCCCCATTGCATAAGTAAGTCCCTTTCTATTAGATTAAGGGGTGCATCTATCACATAAGGTTTTAATGTTGCAGGTTGGCCTTCTGGTCCCTCACATGGATAAATTTGAGTACTCTGATAAACCTCTTGTACTTTGGTTTGAGAAATCCCTGCAATTTGGCAAGAACTTTTTTGTACAGGCCAGGATTTGGGCCATAAATGTTTGGAAATAATAGTAATATCAGATCCAGTGTCGAGGAGACCAGAAAATCTTTTACCATTAATTTTGATATTTATAGTCGGTTGGGCAAATTCAGATACTAATGATCTCCAAAAGGACTGTTTTTGATCTGTACTGCCGAATCCACCCATCTGTACATCTCTAGAGGAGTTTATAGAAATGTAAGGTAAAAGAAGTAATTGAGCAATTTTATCCCTCTTTTTGAATTGCTACAAAATCTGAGATGACATAATTTGAATTTCTCTTTTATAGTCTGAATCAATTACTCTAGGGTGAACAGTAATTCCTTCAGAAGTCAAACTAGATAGGCCAAGTAAGAGACCGAAGGTTTGTGGGGGCAGGGGTCCAAAAAGTCTGGTAGGTATTCTAGAGGGGACTGCCTGAGGGTAAAGGAGAAAGTCATTTAGGGCTCTGGTATATCAATGGCAGCACTGCTGGATGTTGAGGGTTTGAGGGAAAAGATGGAATTTGCCCCTGGTTTTTATTGAAGGGGACCTGGGGTTCCCCTGTTTGGAGTTTCCTGGAATAGGTTTTCCTTCAATGTCAAATTTAGATTTACAATCTTTGGCTTCTATGGCAGCTAGCACAGATTTTTGGAGTTTTTTTTTTTTTATTTTTTTTTTTTTTAGCTTTCTTAGGGCAGTCCCCTTTTAAATGGTTCTTATCTCCACATGTAAAGCATCCTTCATTTCCCTTTCTTAAGGCAGCAACCATTGTTTCAGCTAGCATTTGCATCTTTTGAGTTTCTGATCCTAGATTGCGACAAGCCTTCAAATAATCAATAATAGTCCCTGTCTTATGAATTGGATATATAGCCTTTTGACATTCCTGATTTGCATTCTCATAAGCAAGTGATTTCTCTAGTTGCCTTTTGGCTTCTTCTCCAATTACAGTACGGGAAATAGCAATTTCTGAAGGAAATGGCAGCCCACTCCAGTACTCTTGCCTGGAAAATCCCATGGACAGAGGATCCTGGTAGCTACAGTCCATGGGGTCACAAAGAGTTGGACAAGACTGAGCGACTTCACATCACTAATCTAGCTAAAAATTCAGCATACATTTCATTAGGTGCCTGAACTTTAAATAAATGATGAAGTAAAGTAAAAAAGTTATGGGGCTTTCCAGCCGTTTTACCCATGTCTTACTACTTACCGGCCTCAGTAGGCTCTTGAGGTCACTCCATCCGAATCTGCCACGTGTAACAGATACCTGTTCTGGGAGCCACTTGTTGAGGTCCTTTAATGGACCGGAACCCAGTGGTCTGGAGTCGATGATAAGAAAGTAAAAGAGAGAAAGAGAGAGAGAGAAAGAAAGAAAGAAAGACGTGGGGACCCAAGCTCTGATGGAGCAAAGGTGTTTTATTGAACATTTTGTGAGTATTTATACTGTCTTACAAGGTACCTATTTTCAGCAGAGATAAAATCAAAACGTACAAGTTATGAAGGAAACATGAGGTCAACCATATGAAAGAGAGAGGGTTGTAAATAATCACTTTTACAGTATGGTTCATAAAAAGGAAAAGGGTCCTAAATAGTTACTTATCACCATATGGGAAAACTAAGGAAGGAAATGAATGCATTCCTAAGCCCCCAGGAGTAGTTTGCTAATCCACTTAATTCCTGAATGGAATTAATAAGGGATAGAGGATTCATGACAGATCCAAAACAGCACACAGGAAGCCTCCTGTTAAGTGCTCTGACACCAGATAAACGTGGTTATCTCATTATGATCTTGAAATTGAAATATGCTTAAGAGAACAGTCTTAGGTGAATAGGTGAATCCTGGCTCCAACTCTATTAACTATTCACACTGTTTGAACAAGTGTGACAGAGCAAGTATCCTTTAAGTCACCACCCCCTTCCCCCAAATAATATCTCCTGAATTGCTAAGCCATTGCACTGCAGTTGGTCTAGTCTAGTATGCTGAGACATGAAGATTGTCAAAGCTCATTGAGGCCAGAGATCATATTGTTTATAACATTTTGAAATATGTCCTTAAAGCTTGCAGGCACATCTGGAGCAGCTGCCACCACCCCAAAAAGCCAGATCTTAGCTCTGAAATCTCCCTTTCATTCTCCGGTCCATCTCTCCTCAATCTTATGACCAACCTGAAGCATTCTGTGGTCACTGCCCTGGAAAGATACTCTGTTCTTGCAGTCTTCATCGTCTTCCATGAGTGCCTGCCCATTGTCCATATTTTGAACTGTCCTCTGACTGAATGAAATCATTTGAGGAATGGAAATTAGAGGCTGCAGACAGGCTTGCATGGGAACTTCTTTATTAATTTCCACAGAGGGACCCTGCACTGCCTTATGGCTGAGTTGAATATTATTAGTGATTTGGATCCTATTGACTGGATCATCTGGAAGATGAATAGTTTCCCTCTGAAACTGGCACAAAAGACTTTTATGTGACTTCACTCTCAATGCACATCTTCTCCTCAATAACCTGTACCTGGTATTTTTACATACAAATATTCTCAGTTGATCATGCATTTGACCTAATGTGTTACAGAACAGAGTCTGTCTTTTAGGCTTGGCTAAGATGGAATTCAAGAGATCTTGGTGGCACAATTTCTCGAGTTTGTAGAGAACTTAAAGTCTGCACTGTTTAAGTGCAAAACTTGTGACATAGCACTGGCATGGCTGCAGGTGTTAACGCTGAGGTTGCCTGGAACTGTGGTTTTGCTGCTCTTACAGTCCCTGTTGAGATTGAGGACCCTGTACATCTCCAAGGGTTGGGGCATTTAAGTTGGACTGAATTGCATTCTTTTCTTTCTTTCTTTCTTTTTTTTTTTTTTTTTTCAGATATGGACTTTGCAAGTAGGAATGGTGGTCTCATGGGGTTCTCAGGAAATCAGAGTACTGCTGATAAGAGTGGTAGCCACAGACTACAAATTCTGCCTTGGAGAAGGTAACACTAACACACCTATCAAATTCTCTGGGGGAAAAGCCCAGGTGATTTCAATGGTTTGAGAGTGCTTGTGATCCTCTAGGCTTCCCCATGGCTACTACAGAGTAGTGCCTTGGTTAGGGGAGGTTTAGGGAGGAATGGTTGCCATGACATCACGACTCTGTGACATTACTAAAGCAATAGGCAGCAATGTCTTGTTCACTTTCCTCTTCCAGATGAAAGGAGAGGACTGTATCTATTTTATGAGGTGGGGCTGCCTTCATGATAGGCTTATTTTCTTCTACCACTTACTGTAAATTATGCTCATTCTAGTACTTCCTAGGCCAACTTTACCCATAAAATAGGAATAAGGTCTAGCCCAGTTGAATCTCTAAAGAAACAGTGAAAACTCTCAGGGAGAGTTAAATATCTGTGAGGATCATCAGTTTATGTGTTAGAAATTCCCTTACCAGTTTCCTTTCCATGAGAACCTAGGTAAGAAAAGGAGGCCTCATTTGAAACTGAAAGCCTCTTTTCAAGAGGAAGTGGGTGTGTTGGTTTTCTAGGGTTGCCAGAACAATGAGAACCATGCCAGGGAGCTTAAAAAGATGTTTTCTCAAGCTTCTGGGGATCAAAGCAACAATCAAAGGGTCAGGAGATTTGTTCTGTTCTGGACTGTGTCATCCAGAATTTTCTGGCTTTGTCTTCATACAGTAATGTCTCTGTGTTGTCTGTGACTGATCTCCTTTTCTTATTAAGAATCAGTTGTATTAGCCCAACTACCTAATTAGAGGCCCTATTTCCAAATAGGGTCAGAAGAAATGGCAATCTACTCACATTTTGATGAAATATAATGTACAGAGAGTTATGTCTTCAGCATACACATTTTGAGAGACTACAATTTATTCATAATATTGATTTTCTTCTCTCAACTTGGTACTGCTATATATTCATCTGTCTCCCAAAGCTCACCAGGTAGCCCAAACTCAGAAAGCAGCTGCTTAAGAAAAAATGGGTTGTTTGGGAGTAATACAGATGAAAACAAAATTCAAAATTTATTTTCAATCTAGAAATCCTCTCCACAAAGACATAATGGATGGGAAACATTTCTATTATTGAATAAGTATTAAACCATAATGTGATGCACATGATAAGGAAACTACCAAAAGACTGAAAAGAGAAAAGAGATATAATAAATATGTTTCCTAGAAAACTGTCGACTACGCTAAAGCCTTTGACTGTGTGGGTTGCAACACACTGTGGCAAATTCTTAAAGAGATGGAAATACCAGACCACATTACCTGCCTCCTGAGACATCTGTATGCAGGTTAAGAAGCAACAGTTAGAACTAAACATGGAACAGATTGGGAAAGGAGCATGTCAAGCCTGAATATCGTCATCTTGCTTATTTAACTTAAATGCAGATTGCTGCTACTGCTAAGTCACTTCAGTCGTGTCCTACTCTGTGTGACCCCATAGACAGCAGCCCACCAGGCTCCCCCGTCCCTGGGATTCTCCAGGCAAGAACACTGGAGTTTGTTGCCATTTCCTTCTCCAATGCATGAAAGTGAAAAGTGAAAGGGAAGTTGCTCAGTCATGTCCGACTCTTCGCAATCCCATGGACTGCAGCCTACCAGGCTCCTCCGTCCATGGGATTTTCCAGGCAAGAGTACGGGAGTTAAATGCAGATTACATCATGGGAAATGCAGGACTGGATGACATACAAGCTGGACTCAAGATTGCAGGGAGAAATATCAATAACCTCAGATACGCAGATGACAATTTAATGGCAGAAAGCGAAGAGGAACTAAAGAGCCTCTGGTTTAAAGTGAAAGAGGAGATTGAAAAAAGCTGACATAAAACTCAACATTCAAAAAACTAAGATCACGGCATTCGGTTCCATCACTTCCTGGAAATAGATGTGGAAACAAAGGAAACAGTGACAGACTTTATTTTCTTGGGCTCCAAAATCACTGCAGAAGGTGACTGCAACCATGAAATTAAAAGAGTTTTGCTGTTTTGAAGAAATCCTACGGCACACCTAAACAGCATGTTAAAAAACAAACCCATTATTTACCAACAAAGTTCCGTATATTCAATGCTATGGTTTTTACAGTAGTCATGTATAGATGTGGAGTTGGACCATAAGGAATGCTGAGCACCGAAGAATTGATGCTTTTGAACTGTGGTGTTGGAGAAGACTCTTGAGAGTTCCTTGGACTGCAAGGAGATCCAACCAGTCCACCCTAAAGGAGATCAGTCCTGGGTGTTCATTGGAAGGACTGATGTTGAAGCTGAAACTCCAATACTTTGGCCACCTGATGCAAAGAGCTGACTCATTGGAAAAGACCCTGATGCTGAGAAAGATTAAAGGCAGGAGGAGAAGGGGACGACAGAGGATGAGATGGTTGGATGGCATCACCGACTCGATGGACATGGCTTTGGGTGGACTCTGGAGTTGGTGATGGACAGGGAGGCCTGGCACAACGCAATTCATGGGGTCACAAAGAGTCAGACACGACTGAGCAACTGAACTGAACTGAACTGAGTGACTAAACTGAACTCAACTGATGTATCCATGGGTTAGTTAGAAAAACAATTTCAGAACATTGGAGTTTAAAGAGAGCATTTTCTTACAGGGCCATGCAAGGAGATGGTTGGCTTATACCTTTAAAAATCCTGAACTTCCCAAAAGCTTTCAAGAATGCCCACTTATACAAAACTTGTGGGAAGGATGTGATTAGCTGTGACAAACATCTTGCTGTCAGATATTCTATTCTTGAAGAAAAGTCACAGTTAGGTAACTGTATTCCTGTAAACCTCTAGCAAAACAAATATTATTCTCAATGCTGAAAGGTAAGATTCTAAGCTTGACTTTCACACTCCAAGGTCCTGTTTAGGAGGAGGGGGTTCCTGGGCAAGCTGATTATCTTGTCTGAGAGCATTCATCCAAGACCCTGTCTTGGTCCTCCCCCTCATGGCCAGTCACAACTGAAGAGGCAGCTCTCAGTCTCTGGGCCCTCCTCTTACCAAGTCCCCATACCCTGCCCAGCCACCTTAAATGAGGGAGCCAGGTGCCCAGCCCACAGCTGCCCTGTCTTCTCAGTCTACCCTAACTGGGGGGGAGGGGGAAGCGGGGGCTGGGTTCTGTAGACTCTGACCCAGTCAGATTGCCACAAGAATTAAGTCATGGAGGTGGGGACGGCAGGTAGGTTGCCTATTTCTCTGAACCCTGGGCCAGGCCAGTGAATGGCTCTAGTAAGGTCTCTGGACCTCTGCAAGACTCGGCCTTTAGCCTGTCCCCAGGCTCCAGACCTAGCTTCCCAGACCAAGACCAGAGCACCTGGAGGGCCATGGGCAAAGGCTGAAATATATCTTTTACTACACTCTACTGAGAGGCTGACTATTGGTGGACCTGGTCTTCTAACTTGTATGGTCTTTAGCTAAGGACGGCAGCTCCATGCCCTTCTTGCCCTTATTACAGTATCTTCCTTGGTGAGATTATTCAAACTTTGACTGAAAGTTGGTAACTTAGACCATCATGGTCTATTTCCACTGGCCCCAGATAATCACATTCTACTCTGTTTCTATAACTCAGGTAAATTAACTAACAATATCATGTGATGATACAGTTTTTATCTTCCTCTAACTGAAATATTATACTTAAAAAGCATAATGTCCCCTAGGATATATATATATATTGCAAATGGGGGAACCATTTATTCATTCACTGCTGGAGCCATAGTTGAATTGAAATGTATTTAAAATAATTTTTATTGGAATGGAGTGCTTTACTACCTTGTATTAGTTTCTGTTGTACATCAAAGTCAATCTATTATAGGCATACATAGATCCCTTCATTTTTGGATTGCCTTCCCATTTAGGTCACCACAGAGCACTGAGTAGAGTTCCTCCCACTGTTTTATTTTTTTAATTCAAATTATTTGTTGTAACTGGAGGATAATTACTCTACAATACTGTGATTTTTTTTTTTTTTGCCATATATCAACATTAATGAGCCATAGGTATACATGTGTCCCACACATCCTCAAGCTCCACTCACCTCCCTCCCCAGCCTATCCCCATGGGTTGTTCCAGAGCACTGGTTTTGAATGCCCTGCTTTGTGCATATATAAACCTGAATGATGATTTTCCTGCATGAAATGTGCAATTTTCTCTATATCACATATGAGTTATGGGTGTAGATTTTTCTACATTAAATTTGAAATCTGTATTTATGTTTGGAAATCTAGCTGTATATTTTTGTCATGATAGATGGACCATTGTATGTTTCACATCTGGATATCTCTGCACTCTTTTTCCTGCATGAATATGGAATGCTGTATATTTCACATAGGAAAATTTGAACACATGTTTTCCTGAATAAAATATGGAATATTTTGCAGTTTTGTAAGGAAAATCTCAGTTAAGATTTTCGGACATGGAATATATAATTCTCCATAGTTCAAATATGAAACAGTGAGGCAAATTTTCATTACTGAAGTAGAAAATTTGTACATTTAATAAATGATCATCTAGGTACATGAAAGTTGGTATATTTCATATTTCACATAAAGAAATATGGACACAGATTTCCTTGTTTTGGGATACTCTTTATTTCACATATGAAAATATGGGTGCTGATGTTTCTACATTAAATATGTATCTCTCTGTATTTCCCATTTGAAAATCTAGACACAGGTTTTCCTGCATGAAACATGCAATATGCTATATGAAAATCTGGAAAAAGGTTTTCCTGCTTAAATATTGAATGTTTTATTTTACACTTATGCAATCTATTTGCACATTATGCACATGATATATGGAATTCTCTGTGTTTAACTTTGGAAAATATAGACATTCATTAACCTACATTAAATGTTAAATTCTCTATAGAACTCATATTAAAATATTAGCATGTGTTTTGTGGGCCTAGATTTTCAACTGTGAAAATATGTAATTCTGAATGATTCACGTGTGGAAATCTGAGTGCAAATTTTCCTAAATGAAGTATGAAATCATTATATCTCACAGATGATAAGTGTAGATTTTCTGCTATATTGCTATATGGGATTCTGCATATTTCATACAAGAAAACCTTAATTATGACTTTTTTGACATAGAATATGTAATTCTAATTTCATATATAGATAGCTGGGAACAGATTTTACTACATGAACCATGAAATTTCTATATTTCACATACAGAAATCATGCATCACATATGAAATTTTTCATGTTTTTTATGTGGAAATCTAAGTCCAGATATTTTAGAAAATATATGGAACTCTCTATATTTCCCAAATAAAAACAAGATGAGGAATTTTTGAGATGAAATATGGATTTTTTTTCATTTCTTATATGAAAACCAGGGTACAGATTTTTTTACATGGCATATTAACTGTATATATTTTAGGTATGAAAATTTGAGTTCAGATTTTTTACAGGAAATATGGAATTTTCTATGTTTCAAATATGGAAATCTTACCTTAAATATGCTTCTATGAAATACAGAATCCCTACATTACCTATATGACATGTGGACCCTGATTTTGCTCCATAGTTTGTGCAATCTGCTACCTGTCATGTATAAGTATCTTGGTTTAGATTTTCCCACATGAAATACGGAATTCTCTGTATTTGTCTTATTAAAATATGAAGACAGGCTAAATTTATGAAAGATGGAATTATTTACATTTCACATTTGAAAATCTAGCTGTAGATTTTCTACATGAAATATGAAATTCTGTACATTTCTTGTATTAACATATTAGTGCAGATTTTCCCACTTAAAATATGGAATACTCTATATTTCATATAGGTAAGCCTGAATGATGACTTTCCTACAGGAAATATGTAACTTTCTATATTTCATACATGAAAATATGGGTGCAGATTTTTCTACATGATGTATGAAATCTGTATTTCATGTTTGAAAATCCAGCTGTATATGTTTGCTCATGATATATGGAATATTGTATGTTTCCCATATGAATATATGTGCACATATTTTCCTGCATGAATAGGGAATTCTGTATTATTCACATAGGAAAATTTGAGCATACATTCTCCTGTTGAGTTAGGAATTCTACTTTCATAAATGAATTTCTCAATTAAATTTTCTGACGAGATATCCAATTCTCTATAGTTCAAATATGAAATTCCAGAAGCAAATATTCATTCCAGAAATACGAAATGTGTACATTTCACAAGTGAAAACCTAGATAGAGGTTGTTTTACATGATGTGTGGTACTCTTAACATTTCATATAAAAGATCTGAGCACAGATTTCCTTGATTTAAATATAGACTAATCTATATTTCACATATGAAAATATGGGCGTTGTGTGTTCTACAGTATATGTATTTCTCTATATTTCATAAATGAAATGCTGAATTTTTCATATCACATTTAGAAATATTGGTTGCACATTTTCCTACATGGTATATGGAATTATCTCTGTTTAGCATATGAAAATATAGACATTTATTTTCCTAAATATTAAATTCACTAAACTTCACATATTTAAATATTAGAATGGGTTTTGTAGGCATAGATTCTCAAATGTGAATGGGGAATTTTGTTTTCCGTGTGGACATCACATTAGAAGTTTTCCTAAATGAAATATGTGAAAATCTTAATTAAGATTTTATTACATAAATATGTAACTGTCTATATTTCACATTATACAACACTGGGAAAAACTTTATCTACATGAAATATGAAATCTCTACTTTTCACATGTATTAATCAGTGAACAGATTTTCATACATGACATAAGAAATTTTTCATCCTTGATATAAAGTCATCCCTTCTCAGATATTCATACCAAAAAATACTGAACTCTATATTTCATATATAAAAATACGGTTGCCAATTTTCCCACATGAAATGTGGAATTCTCTACATATCACATTTGAAACCTGGACACCCATTTACCACAAAATATGAAATCTTCTATATATCATATATGAAAATCTCAGTTCAAATCTTCCTCTAGGAAATACTGAACATTATGTATGGCACACATGAAAAACTGGGTGCTTATTTACCCACATGTAATCTGGAATTGTGTATATTTTGGATGTGAAAATCTGTGCACTGATATTACTACCTAAAATATGGAATTCAGTATATTTCACATATGAAAATCAGGGTGAAATTTTACTCAGTTAAAAATGGAATTCTCTATATTTTACATATGAAAATGTCAGTGCTGAATTTACCTCATGAAATATTGAACTTTTTGTATTTCACTTTATGAAAATCTGTATGCTGAGTTTCTTACATGAAATATGGTCTTTTCTATACTTCATATATGAAAATCTGGGTGGTGATCCTTACATCAAATATGAAAATCTCTATATTTCACAGATGTAAATCATGGCTTTAGTTTTCTTCAGATATGGAGAACCAATATGGTATTGGATTTATCTCTATTTCACAAATGAAAATATGTGCACCACTGATTTTTCATGAAATATGGAATTCTTTGTATTTCTTATATAAAAATCTAGGCTTGAGCACTCTTTCATGGAAGTTAGAGTTCTGTATATTTCACATTTGAAGATCAGAATGGATATTTTCCTATAAGAAATATGAAATCACTGTATTTCATGTGAACCACTTGTTCTTCAAGTACTGACACATTTGTTCCCTGTTTGTGTCCCTGTGCCTTGCACATGCGTGTGTACAGGTGTGTGCTTATGTTACCTGTGTTTGCATGTGCGTGCATGGGCCCAGCCCCCTGCTGACACAGGAGATTAAGTCGAAAGAACATGAAATGTCTAATGAATAGAGGAGACAGGAGACATCCACAGACTAGGGGAGACTGGTCCACGCATCTCTGCAGTGCCTTTGTCCAGGACAAGAATGAGCAAAGGATGGCCAGTGACAACTCTGGGTAGTGAGTCCACAAATCTGCAATTACCTCAGGAGACAAAGGCAAGCTCACAAATTCTGCTGTGCTGTTGTGTGTGTTTGTATCTGTAAGAGGGTTTGGAGGGGTTGCAGAGTCACCCAGCATAAATTAAGTGGTGTGGGGCTCTAAAATCATTACCTGTGGACCCCTGTCTGTGGGCGCATTGGCCCTGATTAAAACTCTTCAAGAAATGGGCAAAAAAGGAACCTATCTCAACATAGTAAAGGCCACATATATTAAGCACACAACAAATATTATTCTCAATGGTGAAAAACTGAAAGCATTCCCCCTAAGATCAGGAGCAAGACAAGGGTGTCCACTTTCACCACTATTATTCAGCATAGTTCTGGGAGTCCTAGCTACAATAAATAGAGAAGAAAAAGAAACAAAAGGAATCCAGATCAGAAAAGAAGAAGTATAGCACTCACTGTTTGCAGATGATGTGGTGCTGTATATAGAAAACCATGATACTATCAGAAAATTACTAGAGCTAATCAGTGAATTAGCAAAGTTGCAGGATAAAAAATCAATACACAGAAATCATTTGCCTTCCTATATACTAACAATGAAAAATCAGAAAGAGAAATCAAGGAATCAATTCCATTCATCACTGCAACAAAAAGAATAAAACATCTAGGAATAAACTTACCTAAGGAGACAAAAGAACTGTATATATAAAATTATAATTTGATGAAAGAAATCAAAGATGACATAAACAGATGGAAAGATAGTCCATGTTCCTGGGTAGGAAGAATCAATATTGTGACAATGACTATACTACCAAATGTAATCTACAGATTCAATGTGATCCCTATCAAATTACTAATGGTGTTTTCCACAGAACTAGAACAAAACATGTCACAGTTCATATGGAAACACAAAAGACCCTGAATAGTCAAAGTAATCTTGAGAAAGAAGACTGGAGCTGGAGGAATCAACTTACCTGATTTCAGGTTATACTACAAAGTTACAGTCATCAAGACAGTACGTTACAGGCTCAAAAACAGAAGTACAGGCCAATGAAATAAGATAGAAAGCCCACAGAAAAACCCACACACAAACCTTTTCTTTGACTTAGGAGGCAGGAACATACAATAGAAACAAGACAGTACTTTCAATAAGTCATGATTGAAGAACTAGACAACTAAGTGCAAAAGAATGAAATTAGAAGACTTCCTAACACCATACACAAAGATAAACTCAAAATGGGCTAAAGACCTAAATGTAAGACCAGAAACTATAAAACTCTTGGAAGAAAACATAGGCAGAACACTGTATAACATAAATCATAGTAAGATCCTCTAGGACAAACCTCCTAAAATAAAGGAAATCAAAACAAAAATAAATAAATGGGCACTATTTAAATTTAAAAGTTCTTGCATAGCAAAGGAAACTATAAACAAAGTGGAAAGAACACCTTCAGAATGGGAGAAAACAATAGCAACTGAAACAACTGACAAAGTATTAATTTCCAAAACATACAAACAGCTCATACAAATCAATACCAGAGAAACAAACAACCTAGTCAAAAAGTGGGCAAAAGTCCTAAACAGATATTTCTCCAAAGAAGACAAACAAATGGCTAATAAACACATGAAGAGATGCTTGCCATCACTCATTATTACAGTGTTAGTCATTCAGTCATATCCAACTCTTTGCAAACTCATGGGCTGTAGCCTGTCACGTTCCTCTGTCCATGGAATTTTCCAGGCAAGAATACAGGAGTGGGTTGCCATTTCCTTCTCCAGGGGATCTTCCTGACCCAGGGATTGAACCCGGATCTCCCGCACTGCAGGAAGACTCTCTACCATCTGCGGCACCAGGGAAGCTCATTATTAGAGAAATGCAAATCAAAACTACAATGTGATATCACCTCACACCAGATAGAATGGGCATCATCAAACAATCCACAAGCAACAAGGCTGGAGAGGGTGTGGAGAAAAGGGAACTCTCCTACACTGCTGGTGGGAATGTAAATTGATACAGCGATTAGGAAAGACAGTATGGTGATTCCTTAAAAAAGCTAGGAATAAAACCACCATATGACCCAGCAATCCCACTATTAGGCATATACCCTTCAAAAACCAAAGCCGAAAAAGATGCATGTACCCCAGTGTTCAATGCAGCACTATTCACAGTAGGCAAGACATGGAAGCAAGCTAGATGTCCATCGACAGAGGAATGGATAAAGAAGATGTGGTGCATATATACAATGGAATGCTGCTCAGCCATAGAAAAAAACGAATGCATTTGAGTCAGTTCTAAGGAGGTGGATGAACCCAGAGCCTACTATACAGAGTGAAGTAAGTTAGAACGAGAAAAACAAATACTGTATATTAAATGCATATATAGGGAATATAGAAGGACCTTACTGATAAACCTGTTTGAAGAGCAGCAATGGAGACAGGACATAGAGAACAGATTTATGCACAAGGGGAGGGGAGAAGAGGGAGTGGGTGAGATAAATGAAGAGAGTAGCATGGATGCATATCCATTAACATATGTAAATAGATAGCCAATGGGAATTTGCTATATGACTCAGGGAACTCAAATGGGGGCTCTGTAATAACAGAGGGGTAATAGAGGGGTGGAAATGGGGAAGTGGGAGGGATTCAACAGGGAGGGGGCATATGTACACCTACACCCACAGTTAATTCATGTTGATGTGTGACAGAAATCAATACTGTAAATAATAATCAATCAATGAAAGATAAATATTTTTTTCAAAAGCTAAACAAAGGTGATTTGGAAATTATCTAGAATGTCACACTTGAGAGGAAAAAAAAAAAAAAAAAACTTAATATGCAGTCTATTGCCTTCCAGGTTCTGTTCTCTTCATTTTTAAAAAGAATGAGATAGAGAGTCTTCATGACACTGTATCTGTTATTTGTACCAGGAACTGTTCTCTGTGATGTGTGCATGCTGACACGACAATCCATGGTCTTTCATGCACTTAGGAGACACTGTGTTTAATCCATATACAGTAAAGTTTCCTTCAGATGGACATGTTGATCTGCCTTTTGATCCAGAGTACACTAGACACTGCAATGTTTTCCAGATTGGGGGTGAGATACAACATGTCTCTGTTCCTCTCTGGCCTGGGCACCAATCTGACTCAGCTCTTCCAGGGAGGTGACTTAGGGCAAATTCATTCACCTGTTAACTGCTACATGTTTCTGCATCCTCAGCTGCTGAAAGGGATGACAGCATTAAAAATGCTTACCTCATAGTGTTGTGATGAGTACTTAAAGACTTTATTATACGTGTACATATGAAGAGCTAACCACGGTTCAGAAAGGTGAGCTTATCTTCTTGCCTCTCTTCACTTCTGTTTCTGCATGTACTCACACCCCCCTGTCCCTGCACCCACCCTTTTCCACTCCCACCCCAACTCCGCTCTCTAGCACCTGTGCCTCATCCTCAGACTCTCCATCCAAAAACATGGCTGACAATCTCATGATTTGCCTCAGAAAATATCCATACCATCACCCTTGGATTAAACATCATGAATATTAGCAGAAGAAATAAAAAACACACTAAAACTAGCAGTGTGAAAACTACACAAGAAATAAAGGATTACTGATGAAAGTTTGACTATTAACATTTTCATATCTTCATCAAAATCAGATTTTCAGAATTTGATACAGGAGAATTAGACTTTATACAAAGAACGCCCCCCCCCCCCCAAAAAAAAAAAAAAAAAAAAAAGCTATGTGATGAGGTTTCTCAGCCTTTAAATTTCCCTCTATAAGATTTTTTAAACATTATATACTCATGTTCTATAACTGTCCAGTGACCACTTATTTCCTGTCACTATACAGATCATATGAAGGGGTCATTAGACTTGTAACTTCATAGAGAATATGCACTAAAGTTTTCCATACAAGCACATGATGAAACCTCAGTGTTGCATTTCAGTTTAGTTCGGTCGCTCAGTTGTGTCCGACTCTTTGCGACCCCATGAATTGCAGCACGCCAGGCCTCCCTGTCGATTACCAACTCCTGGAGTTCACCCAGACACTGTCCATAGAGTCAGTGATGCCATCCAGCCATCTCATCCTCCGTCGTCCCCTTTTCCTCCTGCCCCCAATCCCTCCCAGCATCAGAGTCTTTTCCAACTCATCAACTTGTTGCATGAGGTGGCCAAAGTACTGGAGTTTCAGCTTTAGCATCATTCCTTCCAAAGAAATCCCAGGGCTGATCTCCTTCAGAATGGACTGATTGGATCTCCGTGCAGTCCAAGGGACTCGCAAGAATCTTCTCCAACACCACAGTTCAAAAGCATCAATTCTTCGGCACTCAGCCTTCTTCACAGTCCAACTCTCACATCCATACATGACCACAGGAAAAACCATAGCCTTGACTAGACGGACCTTTGTTGGCAAAGTAATGTCTCTGCTTTTCAATATGCTATCTAGGTTGGTCATAACTTTCCTTCCAAGGAGTAAGCGTCTTTTAATTTCATGGCTGCAATCACCATCTGCAGTGATTTTGGAGCCCCCAAAAATAAAGTCAGACACTGTTTCCACTGTTTCCCCATCTATTCCCCATGAAGTGATGGGACCGGATGCCATGGTCTGAATGCTGAGGTTTAAGCCAACTTTTTCACTCTCCTCTTTCACTTTCATCAAGAGGCTTTTGAGTTCCTCTTCACTTTCTGCCATAAGGGTGGTGTCATCTGCATATCTGAGGTTATTCATATTTCTCCTGGCAATCTTGATTCCAGCTTGTGTTTCTTTCAGTCCAGCGTTTCTCATGATATATTCTGCATAGAAGTTAAATAAGCAGGGTGACAATATACAGCCTTGACATACTCCTTTTCCTATTTGGAACCAGTCTGTTGTTCCATGTCCAGTTCTAACTGTTGCTTCCTGACCTGCATACAGGTTTCTCAAGAGTCAGGTCAGGTGGTCTGGTATTCCCATGTCTTTCAGAATTTTCCACAGTTTATTGCATTTAGGCTTCACAATATCTTCACAAGAAGAGGTGAATACTCATTGTGTTAAAAAAAAAAAAATTCTTCCCCCATGCCTCATACACTCCACTCTTGAGGGCTGAAGTGATACTGCAAGGTCCATGCAGTGAGTCAAAGGTGGTCTTGACACTGTGTCCCGGGAACACTATCCAGAGAAATGTGGAACAGCAATATTATTAACTACAGTAATGAGAACAGCTAGAATTGACTGAGAACGTACCATATGACACATACTGTTTTGACAGTTTCCCATGTCTTAACATGGTCAGTGTTCTACACTGCCCCATGAAGTAGTTAAATTTACTCCAAGCTAGTGATTCTATGTGGCTAATGGAGGAATGAGGCACAGAGAAACTATGTAACTTGTTCAGTGTTGCCCAGCAGTAAGGGAGCCACCGGTCTGGAGGCATTGTGGAAAACTCAGTGTGTTCTGTATTTATTCAGTCAAGGGTAAGATCCAATGGCTATGACAAAATATGTAGAATAACAGCTACCACATACCACAAATTGATCTTACATCATGGAAATGCAGACTAAATAGAAATCTGATTTCTTCAGAAATCTTTCAGATAGAGGCTTGGCAAGACTGGAATTAGGATGTTTTGTAGAATTGATTGTCTGAGAGTCTCCTCAGAACAGCAGACAGCATGTCAGTGAGTCTCCTAACTGGAGGTTCTGGGTTTGTGCATCAGAGAAGGCAGCAAACCCCTGTCACCTGCACATGTTCCCAATGGAGACAGAGCCTGGCAGGAGGCAAAATAAGACCATTCATCTGCTCTGGTAGTGCCTAGACAAGTTGTCCATGTCAATCAGAACTGAGGAATTCTTAAAAAAAATTTGCAGATTTCATGATCTGCCCTCAGGGAATCTCACTTAGTACAGCTACAACAGTGCCCTAGAATCTGTGATTTTTCACTATGCTTGGAAAACTCTCAGGGACTTTATTAAACCCCTTTAGTAGCAAGACTGTCAGCAAAATTAGGGAAATAGTGATCAGAACACATATCAGAAAAAAAAAAAAAATAGAGATGATCAACAAAACACAAAGCTGGCTCTTTCAAAAGATTAATACAAATTCATAAACTTCTACTCATATAGACCAAAAAAAGCAAGATAACCAAAGACAACACTTACCAATATTGAAAGTAAAATAGATTTCAGATCCCACAGAAACTAAAAGGATTCTGTGAATGATTCTACATAACTACATCTGGCAATTTCAGTGAAAGGAACTAACTAAGTTCAGCCAAAAAGAAATAGATAATCTATTGAAAAACCGATCTTGTAGTTGAAAATTTTACAGAAATCTCCAGGCCCAGGTGGTATCCCTGGCATAAAAGAGAAAGGAAGGGAAAACATGAGTAGGGACAGAGAAAAGGCGACTATATTCTAATACAATCAGTTACTAAAGGTAAAATGGGCCAAATCCAAGCAACCTTCTGAAGCCATTGGTTTTCATTTTCTCATTGTCCTCCAGCTTCCCATTCCTGCCTCCCTCCTTTGCCCCAGTTGCTTTCTCATTCTTAAGTCCTGCCGTCCATCAAGAGTAGCAATATTACGAGGCATGATTCCCACATTATAACTGATATCTACTGGTTGACTGACATTCAGCATGGATGCTATCATCCCAACAGCTGGTATACTCAAGCTCTCTGTCTCTCATCATGGACCAGAAGGTTTCACTTCTAATTTCAGGTATAGCTAGGAGAGAAGGTGCAGGGCACATGTTGGAGCCTTGAGTCCTTCATCTGTGAAATGCAGATGACCACAAATTGTGGGAGAAACAGAGATGGCAGCACCAGACCCTTTTCAATGAGTGCTAAATCCATTGAAATATGCCAAACCCAGAGCATCACAGGACTCCTTGACATTCAGAAGCATGTCAAGTAGATTTCCCTGCCAGGACTGTTGCATTTATTGTTCCTTCTGCCTGGAATGCTCTTCCCTTAGGTATGACCATGGCCTGCTACCTCACTTCCTCCACATCTATGCTTAATTGTCCTCTTTCAGACTTTTCCTCATTATCTTGAATAAAATAATAACATCATACCTCCACACACCCTTTTCCCTGATCTAGCATTATCTTTCTTCATAGTGCCTGCCACCCTTGATTTACTTACTGACTACCAGGTCTATGAAATGAGAGACTTGGTCTGTTTTGTCCTGTCACAAACTCCTCAAATTAGGGCTCTGGTATATAGTAGGTGCTGAGAAAACATTTGCTGAAGGACAGTCGGGAGCCAGGCCCTTTACACACATTGCTAACATGCACAGGTACCCTCCAAGATGGACAGTGGCCCCACTGTATTAATTATCATACATACTGAGATTCCAGGAGACGGGTGACATGCTCAACACACAGTCAGCATGTCAGCTTCCAGGCTTCAGAATCATATCTGCCAGCTTCCAAATCCTCAGTTTCTGGACAGAGACCTCACAGCCAAGAACGCAAGAGGCTTTATTTTTAACGTAACGACTCCACACAGCTCAGGTAGATACGTAGAGACACCAAAAACAGGTCACTGAGTATCTGCACAGAGAGCTCACAACTCGAGTCTCAGACCCGCAAACACAACAGAGACCAAACACATTGTGACAAAGAGCCTCCAAACAGACCAAGGTACTCAAGACAGAAACAAATGAGAATTGCACAGATACTTCACATCACAGAGACTGACTTCCAAACCACTCCGGACACTTACTAACCTAATACTGAAACCCCTAAACAGAAGGACAGAACTTTGAGTAACTCAAGAACATCATACAACCTGAAGATAAAGTTCCCAGACAAATGGAAAACCTGCATCCTGTGCACAGACCCCAAGCAGCTGATAGTTTACACCTTAAGACAAACCCCTCCTCAAAGCAGTGCAGAGACATTACAACTTGGGACCCAAAATCAAAAGCTCAGAGATCTCACATTCTGGGGTGCAAACGCCTACCCAGAGATCTCACACTCAGGGATTCAAAGGCCCGAAAGCTTCAAAAATGCACATCCCGGCATACAGGCACACATATCCTAGAGGCTTTGGACCATGGCTCGCAAAATCCACTCAGATCAAATATCCCATCACCCACGATCCTGGCCAATGGCTCAGAGAGATTAAATGTATCCCAAACAGCATCTGTGATGTCATATGTAGCCATACACAACCCCAAGCTCCCTGACACAGATTACTCTCCAAGGAGAGAAAAGAAACAGGCCCAGAGACCTCTCCCTGGTCATGAATTGCATGCATCTGTGCGACTTACTGCACGTTGCCATATGATCCAGACTGAGTGAGAGCTAAGTGGGACTGAAACACTGTCAGCCTGCACAGCCACTGACTGTGCCGAACCTCACCACTAACCAAGGCAGCGATTCAACCCCTTCGGGAAAAGAGGGAAAACTCGAAGAAAAATTGCACACTCTGAAAAGCCACGCATGCGAACGCAGGCGCACTGGTATACACACTCCTCTCGCCCAGAGTTCAGGCTCCGTGACCTCACTGCTTATCTAAGACAGTCAGCCAATGGGAACTGAGCAGGAGACGAAGGAAGGCAGGAGTAGCTGGACTTCCGCGTGTACTCGCGCCCCGGAAGAGCTAATTCCGGCAATCTCTCGCTGTGTAGCTATCCCCACCTTGGATGTGACCATGTAGAAAAGAAGTGGTGGAGTTGGAAAATTGACAAAGAAAGTTGCAGCTTAATATCGGTGTCCACTCGAATTCAAATGCGGCGGGAAGATGGAGTGGAGCGAATGCGTTTGGACCCAGTGGCGCCGTGAGTGCCTCCGCTGGGAACTGTGGTCATGCCAGACGCGGTGACAGGGCAAACTCTGTTTTTTCACACGCACTCTCCCAATGGCACCTTCCAGGGTGGGTGGTCCCACCGCTACACTTCAGTGGTACATCCCAGGACAGAATTGTTTCATCTCCAGCGCCCTTTGGTGGTGAGATTGGGGAACAACAGAGGTAGATGCCAATACCGTCCCAGGATGATATGCAAAGGGTGGAAAGACAAAGTCAGAATGAAAACCCCACAGACTGCCACACTCTTGGACTCAGAAAAAAAGTCTTAATAATCTGAAGATTGCTCCTCTGTGGTGGCCACTATTGTAACAGGAAGGATGCAATGCATTTTCTCTGTGCTGGTTAGTGGCATTGGTGCTTGTTTGTGCTTTCCTGTTTAATGCAGAATAGATCTCATGGGGGAAACCAGCCACAGTCCCCCCAACTGACAGGAGAGATAAAGCTTCTGAGAATGGGATCTGAAGGCCTGGCGTGGGGACGGCCTCTATCGCTGACTGCGAGTGATATGTGAAAGGACAACAGGACTTTCCATTCTGTTAGGAAAGGGGTCATCTCCAAGGGGCCCCAAGGACACCGTGTAGATGAGATAAAGACCACAGCCTTGTCATCATCTTGTCATCCCTGAATATGTTCTCTAGTAGAACCCTCAACCTGTGTATCTGTGCCTCTCTCAACGATTTTAAATTTATTCATTCTGTCATTCATTCTCTCCACAGTATGTGTCAAGCACAACTATAAGAGTTAGGAAGGAGAAAATCAACCTTGCCCTCATGGAATGTACATTCTGTTGGGATCATACATCCCCAAACTCTAAGTAATTTTTCAGATGTTTGTAACTGCCATGATTAAAATTAAATTGGGATAGTGAAATAGAGAGAGGGGATCATGTCCAGAGAGATTGGTCAGGGAAGTTCTTTGTAAGATTGTGACAAGATTTGAGCAAAAGCCTAAAGGAGATGACTATCTGGGAGAAAAGTATCCCAGATGGAGATAATGGCCAGTGGAAAAATTGGGAGTGGAACTCAGTTTCGTGTGTATAAAAACACTGAGGATGATGATGTGATTGTCAAAGCATGATGGAGGGAGAGCCAGGAGATTGAATGAGAGAGGTAATGAGCAGCAGGTTCCATAGGGCCTACTGGCCATGGGGAGGACTTTCACTTGAGCTCCAAGAGGTTTCTTACAAGAGAAGCCCCCATGTTTCCTTCAGAGTCCATGATCACACAATGATTTTTGAGGAATGCCTGGTTCACCCCAGGAAAATCACAGGCCCTCTGAAGAAGAATGTACCTTTCCTCAAATCCCCCACTCTCAAGGGGAATTCCCCCTACTGCTCCCAGTGAACATCCATGTCAATTGATGATACCCTCAGGAGAGACAGAACAAGGACCCTCATGGTGTGAGTGAGGTCACATTCAGTCTTGCAAAGGCAAAGAGGGACGATGTAACAGGCACAGAGTTGTCAGGGAGAAAGACAAAGTTAGATCATTAGACAGGAGCATAAAGACTAATTCTGGAAGCAAAGAGTCCCCACTTGTTTGTGCACCCACCTATGGGGCCCCAGCCCTGATACTGGATGATGTACCTGTCTCTAAAAGAGAAAAGAGGACCCTCCCCGGGGACTGCCTCTAGGGAATGACTGAGTAGCCCATGGCCTCAGTCATGCCCCCTTGACACACATCAGGGGCCTCTGCCCATCAAGACAAGGACATGTTCCAGTCATGGGGAGGCTCATGCTGTACACAAGTTCCATCGCAACCTGTTCTGTCCAGACTGCCCTCCAGCTGACCTCAGTGCCAATGAATGCTTTAATGGGGAAAAGAGAGGTAGGGATCTCTGCATTTGTGTTGGAGCCTCATACTGGAATGCACAAGTAGGAAGTCAAGAAACACCTGGAGTAACAGGCAAATTTGGCCTTGGAATATGGAATGAAGCAGGGCAAAGGCTAATAGAGTTTTGGCAAGAGAACACACTGGTCATAACAAACACTCGCTTCCAACAACACAAGAGAAGACTCTACACATGGACATCACCAGATGGTCAACACCGAAATCAGATTGAGTATATTCTTTGGAGCCAAAGATGGAGAAGCTCTATACAGTCAGCAAAAACAAGACCCGAAGCTGACTGCGGCTCAGATCATGAACTCCTTATTGCCAAATTCAGACTTAAATTGAAGAAAGTGGGGAAAACCACTAGACCATTCAGGTACGACCTAAATCAAATCCCTTATGATTATAGAGTGGAACTGAGAAATAGATTTAAGGGACTAGATCTGATAGACAGAGTACCTGATTAACTATGGATGGAGGTTCGTGACATTGTACAGGAGACAGGGATCAAGACCATCCCCATGGAAAAGAAATGCAAAAAAGCAAAATGGCTGTCTGAGGAGGCCTTACAAATAGCTGTGAAAAGAAGAGAAGTGAAAAGCAAATGATAAAAGGAAAGATATAAGCATCTGAATGCAGAGTTTCAAAGAATAGTAAGAAGAGATAAGAAAGCCTCCCTCAGCAATCAATGCAAAGAAATAGAGGAAAACAACAGAATGGGAAAGACTAGAGATCTCTTCAAGAAAATTAGAGATACTAAGGGAACATTTCATTCAAAGATGGGCTCAATAAAGGACAGAAATGGTATGGACCTAACAGAAGCAGAAGATATTAAGAAGAGGTAGCAAGAATACACATAACTGTACAAAAAAAAGAGCTTCATGACCAAGATAATCATGATGGTGTGATCACTGACCTACAACCAGACATCTTGGAATGTGAAGTCAAGTGGGCCTTAGAAAGCATCACTATGAACAAAGCTGCTGGAGGTGATGGAATTCCCGTTGAGCTATTCCAAATCCTGAAAGATGATGCTGTGAAAGTGCTGCACTCAATATGCCAGCAAATTTGGAAAACTCAGCAGTGGCCACAGGATTGGAAAAGGTCAGTTTTTGTTCCAATCCCAAAGAAAGGCAATGCCAAAGAATGCTCAAACTACCACACAATTGTACTCATCTCACACGCTAGTAAAGTAATGTTCAAAGTTCTCCAAGCCAGGCTTCAGCAGTACATGAACCATGAACTTCCAGATGTTCAAGCTGGTTTTAGAAAAGGCAGAGGAACTAGAGATCAAATTGCCAACATCTGCTGGATCATTTAAAAAGCAAGAGAGTTCCAGAAAAACATCTATTTCTGCTTTATTGACTATGCCAAAGCCTTTGACTGTGTGGATCACAATAAACGGTGGAAAATTCTGAAAGAGATGGGAATACCAGACCACCTGACTTGACTCTTGAGAAACCTGTATGCAGGTCAGGAAGCAACAGTTAGAACTGGACATGGAACAACAGACTGGTTCTAAATAGGAAAAGGAGTATATCAAGGCTGTATATTGTCACCCTGCTTATTTAACTTATATGCTGACTACATCATGAGAAACGCTGGATTGGAAGAAGCACAAGCTGGAATCAAGATTGCCAGGAGGAATATCAATAACTTCAGATATGCAGATGACACCACCTTATGGCAGAAAGTGAAGAGGAACTAAAAAGCCACTTGATGAAAGTGAAAGAGGAGAGTGAAAAAGTTGGTTTAAAGCTCAACATTCAGAAAACTAAGATCATGGCATCTGGTTCCATCACTTCATGGCACATAGATGGGGAAACAGTGGAAACGGTGTCTGACTTTATTTTTGGGGGCTCCAAAATCACTGCAGATGGTGATTGCAGCCATGAAATTAAAAGACGCTTACTCCTTGGAAGGAAAGTTAGGACCAACCTAGATAGCATATTGAAAAGCATAGCTATTACTTTGCCAACAAAAGTCCATCTAGTCAAGGCTATGGTTTTTCCAGTGGTCATGTATGGTTGTGAGAATTGGACTGTGAAGAAAGCTGAGTGCCAAAGAATTGATGCTTTTGAACTGTGGTGTTGGAGAAGACTCTTGAGAGTCCCTTGGACTGCAAGGAGATCCAACCAGTCCATCCTAAAGGATATCCGTCCTGGGTCTTCTTTGGAAGGAATGATGCTGAAGGTGAAACTCCAATATTTTGGCCACCTCATGTGAAGAGTTGACTCATTGGAAAAGACCCTGATGCTTGGAGGGATTGAAGGCAGGAGGAGAAGGGGACGACAGAGGATAAGAGGCTGGATGGCATCACTGACTCATTGGACATGAGTTTAAGTGAACTCCAGGAGTTGGTGATGAACAGGAAGGCCTGGCGTGCTGTGATTTATGAGGTTGCAAAGATTCAGACACGACTGAGAGACTGAACTGAGCTCGTACAAATTGGTGAATGTGACATTTCTCCACACCTGCTTGGAGGCTCACCTCTGTGACTTTCAACACCACCTCCCAGGGAATGAGAAGATTACATTCCATATATCTGGTAATGAGCTGGGTGTGTAATGGGGAGACGCAGAGACATTCTGACAGTGCATCAGTCACCAGGTTCTTGTGGCCCTGTGCAAACACCCCCTATTCCCACTACCTGCCTAGGGTTGTGCTGAGTCTTCCTTACTCCTCCAAGGAACCCAAGCTTACATCCAGTATCTCCTCTCCTCGTGTGTTGAGACCTTCTGTCTGCACTGGGCTTTGGGTTAGACTCCTATCTGCAAATGATGCCCTCCTTGTTGTGGTTTGGGCAGATTGAGTGAGTGAATGTGTGAACACAGTTTTGGTCACAGGGTCCCTATCAAGGGTGGTAGTCGTGTCAGCAAGTTTTGTTCTTATCAGGATTATTACCATGGGCTCCTCTGAACTGCACATCACTTACTCTCACTGAGGATGGGGCCCAAAGCTTTTGTCTCTAGGGAGGCATGGTAGAAATCATAGCAAATGTGAAATCACAGGTCTACTTCTAAGACCCATGAGAGTGGGGGTCCATCCAGCCTTCCTCTCAAGAACATTCTCATTTGCAGATACATGAACTGCTCCGAGGCCCAACCCTCGGGATAAAGACCACCCCTGACACACACACCCAGATAGTTCATAGACTTCATGCCTGGGACAGAGATCCACAAATAGTTCAGAGCCTGCTCATCCTGGACACCAACCCCAAACAGCTCAAATACGTCATACCTGAGGACACAGACCCTAACCAGCTCAGAAATTCCTACTGTGGCCTCAGATGAATTAGGATCCCTATGACAAGCAGTATTGCTCACAGCCGGTTCTATGGGGTGAAGTTGTAATCTCTGGTTGCTGAATGACACTGCATTCTGAAGGAATTCAGAGTGAAAAATAGGATGAGGCATACTATGCTTTGGACAAGCTGGCCTTTGTTGAGTTACATGGATACCTCAGGCAAAGGTTCAGTGACCCTAGATTCTTGAATCTTCCCAAACACAGAAAAGCATGAAAAACTTTAACTTGTGATATCTGATCTCTGTGTTACATAGTAATCTTTTACCAATATGCATGTTTGACTGCATGTATTTCCTAGCAAAACTCATATTGCCTTCTGTGCTACCTCCTCAGAGCAGCTTCCTCAGAACTCAGAGTAGCTGTGTCCTGGGCTCTAGTGCCCAGAGGAAGGCAGGTTCATTCCAGGACTATGGTGTGCCTTAGAGCCTAGGGGTTCTGAAACTGATTTCCCATGTCTGGGTCCTGACTTAGGCCCTAACCCTCCCCGCATCCCTGGTCACCTCTGGTCATGGTAACTTTGTATCCTGCCCCACAGGAGGTTCAGAGTGAATCCCAGATTCACTGAAGAAGCCCCAGGGATCTGGTCGTCTCTATGTCAGCACCCACTGTGGGCTACTGAATTCTGGAGATAGGAGAGGTTTTCCCCTCATGGTGCCTATGACAACTCCCTTACATCCCTCTAATTATCTGTCATTTTACAGAGTTCCTCTCCTGGTGACAGCTGCCACAACTCCTCTCTCTCCTCAAATTCCCACCCTTCCCTTCATCTTCCAAGAGGCCTCCCCTCCCAACTCAGGGGCCTTTTTAGCCCCTCCCCCAGCCCTACTCCCAGGGCCTCATTTACACCCTCACTCCAATTATGGCCTCTCACCCAGCACCCCCACTGCCTCAGAGGATCCCCTGAGGACCCTGTCTACTCCCTGCATTTTTCAGGACACTTCTCCTGCCCACACACAGGTGTCTGTCATAAAGTCCTGGTGAGGGAGGAAATGAAAACCTCTCCAGGATCCAGAGAACATCCAAACCCAGACCAGGAGTTCAGGGCACTGCCCTCAGAGCTGTTGGGAAAGGGAGAGCGTCTCTGAGGCAGATTAGCCCTAGATTAGTGACTACTCTTGTCCAATCTAACAATGATTGAAAGCAAGCCTGAAAAGGATAAATCTCTTTCTAAGCAACTGAAATGCATTACAGGATTGGTCTCAAAACTACTGAAAGGAATTATTATTATTGCTATTGCTATTATTATAAAATCTAGAACCCAATAAGGTAAAATTCTCCATGTCTAGCATATAGTAAAAAATTGTATTGCATTGAAAATGTCTATAAGTCAGAAAACAACTGAAGGCCAGCTCAACTACTGAAAAGATTGAATCAAACATAAGCAGTGATTCTGATGTGACATCAGCAGTGGCAGAAAGAGATATAAAAAGAAACGTTTCATACACAGGAACAGAATTAAGAAAGGAAGAATTCTCATCAGAATTTATACCACCCAGTGCAAATGTTGTTTGAAAAGTGAAGATGAAGTGAAACTATTTAAAGCAATGATTATCAATCTAAAATCTAAGAATATTCATTGCTAACAGATCTGCCATACAAAGTCTTTTAATGAAGTTCTTAAAGGAGAAGGAAAATGGTATCAGAAGAAAATGTGGGTCTGTACAAAGAATTGACTAATACTTTTTAAATAGTAAATAGTATTAAATAGGAAATAGGAAATAGTAAAACTTTTTATAAAGATACATTTTAAAAATGTTTAATCTCTTACATGATAATCGTCTAAAGCAAAAATATTAAGAGTACTGTTGTGTTTCTTACATATGCAAACATAAAATGTAAGAAAACAATAGCACAAAGGATAGCAGGAAGGAAAGGGAAACACACAGTTTTAAGGTTCTTAAATATGAACTGGGTATAGTATTAATTGAAGGCATATTGTAAGAAGTATAAAATGCATATTTTAAACTCTAGAGCTACCCCTAGAAAGAGTTTTTTGGCTGTGCACTCAGCTCACGGGATCTTAGTTCCCTGACCAGGGACTGGACCTGGAGCCATGGCAGTGAAAGCACCAAATGCTAATCCTTGGACTGCCAGGGAGTTCCCTAGAAAGATTTTTTAATAAGATGTATAGCTAGAAAGCCAATGGAGGCAATCAGTTCAGTTCAGTTTAGTCGTTCAGTCATGTCCGACTCTTTGCGACCCCATGAATCGCAGCACGCCAGGCCTCCCTGTCCATCACCAACTCCCAGAGTTCACTCAGACTCACGTCCATCGAGTCAATGATGCCATCCAGCCATCTCATCCTCTGTCGTCCCCTTCTCCTCCTGCCCCCAATCCCTCCCAGCATCAGAGTCTTTTCCAATGAGTCAACTCTTTGCATGAGGTGGCCAAAGTACTGGAGTTTCAGCTTTAGCATCAGTCCTTCCAAAGAAATCCCAGGGCTGATCTCCTTCAGAATGGACTAGTTGGATCTCCTTGCAGTCCAAGGGACTCTCAAGAGTCTTCTCCAACACCACAGTTCAAAAGCATCAATTCTTCGGCACTCAGCCTTCTTCACAGTCCAACTCTCACATCCATACATGACCACAGGAAAAACCATAGCCTTGACTAGACCGACCTTTGTTGGCAAAGTAATGTCTCTGCTTTTGAATATGCTATCTGGGTTGGTCATAACTTTTCTCAAAGGAGTTAGCGTCTTTTAATTTCATGGCTCCAGTCACCATCTGCAGTGATTTTGGAGCCCCCAAAAATAAAGTCTGACACTGTTTCCACTGTTTCCCCATCTATTTCCCATGAAGTGATGGGACCAGATGCCATGATCTTAGTTTTCTGAATGTTGAGCTTTAAGCCAACTTTTTCACTCTCCTCTTTCACCTTCAACAAGAGGCTTTTTAGTTCCTCTTCACTTTCTGCCATAAGGGTAGTGTCATCTGCATATATAGAATGGACTAATTTTAAGTGAAGTCTCTCAGTCATGTCCAAAAGTTTGGGACCCCATGGACTGTCACCTACCAGACTCCTCTGTCCATGGGGTTTTCCAGGCAATAGTACTGGAATGGATTGCCATTTCCTTCTCCAGCAGGTCTTCCTAACTGAGGGATTGAACCCAGGTCTCCCGCATTGTAGACAGACGCTTTACCATCTGAGCCACCAGGGAAGTCCTTATAATTAAAGAAAACAGCCATCTAAATGAAGAGAAGAAATGGACAACTGGTCACTTAAAATCATATGTGATATAAGGAAAAACATATCCAGATGGTAGATTTAAAACTGAACAGTTTACACACTGATGGTAAGTTGCCAATGTCAATTAAAAGACCTACTTTGGGGGACTCCTCTGGTGGTCCAGTGGTTATGTATCTGCTTTCCAATGCAGGTGACACAGGTTTGATCCCTGGTCTGGGAGCGAAGATCCCACGTGTCATGAGGCAACTAAGCCCTTGTGCTGCAATAAGAGAAGCCTACACGCTGCACCTAGAGAGAAGCCTGCATGCAACAGCAAAGACCCATGAATCCAGATAAATAAATAAAGATCTAGTTTGTCAGATTACATTATGTATGGTCAAAAATAATCTCACCTTAAGCCAATAATTTAAAATTAAATGGATGGAAATACTTATACATCCAAATCCCAAATCAAATGAAATTTGGAGAGGCTAAATTAATCCCATTAAAGTATACTTCAGAATGAGGACTTTTACTGAAGATAAAGGACAGTGCCTAATGATAATTTAAGCTATTCAATTCATTGAGGAGACATAACAATCATTAATGTGTATGCAATTTAAAAAATATAGGAGCCAAAAGTTGACAGAATGGAAAGGAGAAATGGACAAATCCACAGTTGTAGTTGGAGACTTTAACTTTTCACTCTTAGTCATTAATACAATAAGGGAGAAAAGAAATGAGAAAATACATAGAAGACTTGAATAATACTATTAACCAGCTTGACCTAACTGATATTTATAGAATGTGCTCAAGTCGCTCAGTTGTGTCCAATTCTTTGAGACCCCACAGACTGTAACCTGCCAGACTCCTTGGTACATGGAATTTTCTGGGGAAGAATACTGGCATGGGTTGCCATTTCTTACTCCAGGGAATCTTCAAGACCCAGAGATAGAACCTGCTTCTCTTGCCTCGCCTGCATTGGCATGCAGATTCTTTACCACTTCACCACCTGGAAAGACCATTTAGAGAACAACAGCAACTAAATACATATTCTTCTAGAGTGAATATGGAAGTTCGTAAGATAATGCGATTTTAAAAACTTCATGACTTCTAAAGAACTGAAATCATACAAAGTATATTCCCTGACCACAAGAGAATTAAAATAGAAATTACCTGTGGAAAGATAGCTGGAAAATCTCAAACTATTTATAAATTAAAAAGCACTTCAAAGTAATGCAAATATCAAAGGAGAAATAGAAAATACGATAGATCAAAATTCATGAGGTGACACCAAATCTTCATAGAGGGAAATTTATAGCATTAAATCTTTGTATTAGAAAAGGGAAAAGGCCAATGATTGTTCCAGGATCAATAATCTTCTTACTGAAGAAGATATAAAAATACAATAAAATTTAATCCAAAATCAGCAAAAGAAAAGAATAACAAACATCTGAGCAGAAATCAATTAAATAGAAACCAGAAAATAAGTAGTACCAGAAAATTCTATGAAGCCAATTGATACTTTGAATAGATTAACAAAATAATAAACTTTCAGCCAGGTTGATTTTTTAAAAAGAGAGAAAGAAAATAGTGACAATTACCAATTTCAGTAATGCCATAGGGGACATGAATACAGAGCTTTCAGATATTAAATGCACAATGAAGGAAGATTTTTAAAATGTTATTCAAAATTTGTTGCATGATTAATCATATTGGACTCTTTGTGACCCTATGCAATTTGGCATGCCAGGCTTCTCTGTCCATGGGATTTTTCCAGGTAAGAATACTTGCTGGAAAATTTCCAGGCTCTAGAGTTTACATGGGTGGCCATTTCCTCCTCCAGGAGATCTTCCTGATCCAGGGATCAAACCCTCATCTCCTGCATCAGCAGGTGGATTCTTTACCACTGAGACACCTGAGAAGCCCCGACATTTGTTGAGAGTATATCTATTATTGTGTTCTCACTATACATGCACACATTTGTGTGTGCTATGTTGCTTCAGTCATGTCCAGCTCTCTGTGACTGTTGGGACTGTAGCCCGTCAAGCTCATCTGTCAAGGGATTCTCCAGGCAGGAATACTGAAGTGGATTGTCATGCCCTCCTCCAGGGGATCTTTCCAACCCAGGGATGGAACCCACATCTCTTGTCTCCTGCATTGACAGGCGGGTTCTTTACCACTAGCGCCACCTGGGAACCGCCACCCCCCCCCCCCCCGCCCCCCGCAACACAAACATAAAACCTAAAGAAAAAAAAAATACAGGGACAAAAGGAAAGTTTAATAGGTGTTGGATACGTCTATTACCTTGATTGTGGTGATGATATCATCATTGTTTGCATATGTCTGAACCCATCAAATTGTACACATGAAATATGTACAATTTGTTGTATAGTGATTATACTTCAATAAAGCTGTTTTGAAAAGGACAGAAGACAAACATTTTCCAAATCAATTGAAACTTAGATAAAATGAGAACATTCCTTGAAAAATGCTGACTAGTAAAGGTCACTCAAAAAACAAATATGAATAACTTCGTATCTATTAAGGAAGTTAATTCATTTACCTAATCTTATGAGGCTGTTGTTACCCTGATACCAAACCAAAGATAGCACAGGAAAAGCAAACCACAAACCAATACTTTTATTAATATAGACACAAAAAATCTTAATAAAATACTAACAAACCAAATTATATCACATGAGCAAGTGGGATTTATCCCAGGAATGCAACTTTGATTTAATAATAAAAATCAATTAATATATGACACCAATAGAATAAAGGACGAAAACCACATTATTATTTTGGCATCTGCATAAAAAGCATCTTGTAAAATTCAGCATACTTTCATGATAAAGAAGACTCAAACTAGAAGAAGGAAATAGTGTCACCTTAATATAAAACACTTGTGAAAAACCCACAGCTAACTCTGTACTTAATGATGAAAGACAGAAGGGATTCCACCTTAAAATCAGGAACAATACAAGGATATCATCTCTTACCACTTCTATTCCACATTGTTCTGGAGATTCTGGACAGGATAATTAGGAATGGCAAATAAATAAAATGAATCTACATTGGAAAGAAAGTGAAACTTTTCTATTTCCAGATGACATAATCTTGTGCATAGAAAATCCTAAAGAACCCCCTTCCTCGAAAACTATTAGATCTAATACAGGGGCTCAACAAGGTTACAGGGTCTAGATTGAACGGTTGTTGCTGACCAGTGGAAGACGCCGGAATTCTTGGCTGCTGGAGGAGAGGAATTCAATCAAGGATCAATGGCTAGGTTTGACTGCTCAGAGCTTTTGTATAATAAAGTTTTATTAAAATATAAAAGAGATAGAGAAAGCTTCTGACATAGACATAGAAAGGGAGCAGAAAGAGTGTCTACCTGCTAGACTTTCAGTTCAGTTCAGTTCAGTCACCCAGTCGTGTCCGATTCTTTGCAACCCCATGAATCACAGTATGCCAGGCGTCCCTGTCCATCACGAACTCACGGAGTTCACTCAAACTCATGTCCATAGAGTCGGTGATGCCATCCAGCCATCTCATCCTCTGTCATCCCCTTCTTCTCCTGCCCCCAATCCCTCCCAACATCAGAGTCTTTGCCAATGAGTCAACTCTTCCCATGAGGTGGCCAAAATATTGGAGTTTCAGCTTCAGCATCAGTCCCTCCAATGAACACCCAGGACTGGTCTCCTTTAGGATGGACTGGTTGGACCTCCTTGCAGTCCAAGGGACTTTCAAGAATCTTCTCCAACACCACAGCTCAAAAGCATCAATTCTTAAGTGCTCAGCTTTCTTTGGATGTCCAACTCTCACATCCATACATGACCACTGGAAAAACCATAGCCTTGACTAGATGGACCTTTGTTGGCAAAGCTAGACTGTAGCAGGAAGTTATATACTGACTAGCATCCTGCTAATTAGAGAAAGGAAATGTCTCAACACTCAAAGAGTGGCAGCAGGCCCCTCACACACAATATGTATTTTCAGATATCATTGACAGAAGGTGAGTCACCCCAGGCCATAAAATGATTGACATGACCCTTGAAGAAAGGTAGGTTTCCAAGCAAAAACATAGTCTCATTAACATAGCTTAAGAGAACATTTGCATGAGTAAAACATACTTGTTTGTCAAGTTGGTTCTGAGTCTTAGGTGGAAACTACTTGAAGAAAGACAGAGTCTAAGGTAAATACATTGTTCATTAACATAGCTTAAGAAAAACATTTCCATAAGAAAAATGTATTGGTTAGCTCAAGGTGTGAGCAAAGTTAAGTTCAGGTGGAACCAGGTGTCATCATGGCAACACAGAATTTTAAAGAAAACATCACATTAATTTTGTGTAGAAAAGGGAACAAAATCTGACACTTGCAGTTTGTTTCCTCCTGCCCCTTAAGAGAGATTTATAAATTGTCTGACACTTGCAGCCTATTTCCTCCATTTGGGAGCCCCTAACCTTCATGCCTGTTACCCTCTCATGGCCATATACCAAAATCAAATATATTTCTACACATTCAAGACTTCTACACTAAAGACTACAAAATATTGTTAAGTGAAAGTAAAGATGGTGTAGATAAATAAAGGTAAGATAAGATAAAAAGGGATCTCACATTTATGGATTGGAAGACTTACTATTAGTGCTAAGATGGCAGTACTCCCTTAATAGACCACTATCAAAATTTGAGCTGCTCTTTCCTCCAAAATTCAAACTGATCCTTGAATTTTAAGAAATAAAAGTATTCAGGAATAACCAAAACAGTCTTGAAATATAACAAGTACTTACACTCCCAAATTAAAATCACACTTCAAAACTACAATGATTAAGACATTATGGTACTGACATAAGGATAGTACACAGACAGATAATGGAATAAAATAGAGTCAAGAAACAAACCTATATTGCTGTGGTCAATTGATTATTGTGAGGGGTACAGAGGCCATTCAATGGCAAAGAATAATGTTTCAAGAAATGGTCTTGGGATAACTGAATGTTCACATGCAAAAGAGTGAATTTAGATCTATATGTCACACTGTATATAACAATTAATGAAAAACTGATCCAAAACCTAAATATAAGAGCTAAAACTATAAAACACTCAGAAGGAAATATAGATGTAAATGTTAATCTTCGATTAGGCAATGATTTCCCTTATATGACCAAAAGCACAAGAAACAAAAGAAACAACAATAGGCAATTTGGAATCATCAAAATGAAACCTTTTATCCTTCAAAGGACATAATCAAAAAAGTGAGACAGCTAGGGCACTTACTGGAGGCTGGTGGGGAGCTTTGACACCCAGGTGGAACAGAGGAACCCCTGAGCAATGGGGTAAGACGTTGGGGGTGGGGTAGCGAGAATGAGGAGAAGTGGGGTCTGGCTGTGGTCGGTTTCCCTGAGGGGCAGCTAAGGGAAGAATTGTTCCCCAGGCTTGGAGAGACACTCGTACTTCCACGGTATCAGTTTGGGATGGAAAGGACCCTCCAGAGTTCAGGGGAATGCACCTGGGGTTCCCCTCACCCCATCCCCACTCCACCTCTGGGAGACTGCTGAGGCCCAGGGCCTGGTCTTCTACACTCTGATACTGGAGGCACTGTGGGGTCCCCAGGCCTCACCCCTGCCTGATCCTGCCCTGGCTAAGTTCCATCCACCTAAGCCCCACTCCAACAGCACAAATGCTTTTTTTTTTTTTTTTTGCTATTTTACTACTGTGGTTTTGTTCTACCTCCAGTGATTATTTCATTTATAAACTTATTTTTTTTCAAGTATATCTGTTAGTTTTCTAAGTTTATTTTAATTTTTCTTATTGTCCTGCTCCTCTTTCTTGTTTTTCTTTATTTTTTGCTGTGCCATGCAGCTTGCAGAATCTTGATTCACTGGCCAGAGATCAGGCCTGAGCTTCTGTGATGGTAGCACAGGGTGCAAACTAAGGGACTAACAGACAAAAGCAGGCCCCAAAGAATATTAATTGGAGTGAGGTCTCCTGAAGAGCCCTATCTCAGCACCTAGATCTGACTCTGCCAAACTGCCTGCAAACTCCAGTCCTGGACGCCTCAGGCCAAGCAACCTATAAGATAGGAACATAGTCCCATGCATCAAAAGAAATGACATGAGAAAAAATTATGTTACAGGCAAAGGATCAAGTTAAAATAACTGAGACCAAGTAATGAGGAAATAGGCAACCTACAGAAAAACACTTTAGAGTAAGGATAGTAAAGATGATTCAAAATATCAAAATGGAGGCATGGATTGAAAAAATACAAGAAATACTTAACAGAGATCTAGAAGAACTAAAGAACAAACAAACAGAGATGAAAACATAATAACTGAAATGAAAGAATACACCAGAAAAAATCAATATCGAACTGAGACAGGAGAATGATTAATTGACTTGGAAGACAGAATGGTGGAAATAACTGCTGAGTAGACTAAAAAAAAAAAAAAAAAAAAAAAAAAGACTGAAAAGAATTAAAGACATTCTTAGAGAATTCTGGGACAAAAATAACCACACTAACAATCAAATTACAGGAGCCCTAAAAGAAGAAGAGAAAAAGAAAGAGATTGACAAAATGTTCACAGAGATTATAGTCAAAAACTTCCCCAACATGGGAAAGGAAATAGCCACCTAAGTTCAAGAAGTGCAGAGTCCCATAAATGGTAAACCCTAGGAGAAATATACTAAGACCCATATTAATCAAATGAGGAAAAATCAAATACAAAGAAAGAATATTGAAAGCAGCAAGGGAAAAGCAAAAAAAAAAAACAAAAAAAAAAACAAAAAAAAAAAACCAACAAGGGAATGCCATAAAGCTATCAGCTGATTTTTCAGCAGAAACTCTGCAGGCCAGAAAGGAGTGGCAGGATATATTTACAGTGATGAAAGGGAAAACCCTACAAGCAAGATTGCTCTACCCAGCAAAGATCTCATTCAGCTTCGATGGAGAAATCAAAAACTTTACAGACAAGTAAAAACTTGTCTGTGTAGTGAAAGCAATGGTTTCTCCAGTAGTCATGTATGGGTGTGAGAGTTGGGCCATAAAGAAGGTTTAGCACCAAAGAATTGGTGCTTTCAAACTGTGGTGTTGGTGAAGACTCTTGAGAGTCACTTGGACTACAAGGAGATCAAACCTGTAAATCCTAAAAGAAATCAACCCTGAATATTCATTGGAAGGACTGTTGCTGAAGCTAAAGCTGAAGCTCCAATCCTTTGGCCACCTGATGTGAAGAGATGACTCATTGGAAAAGAGCCTGATTCTGGGAAAGATTGAAGGCAGGAGGAGAAGGGGATGACAGAAGATGAGATGGTTGAAATGCATCATTAATTCAATGGACAGGAGCTCGTGTGCTCTCCTTGGAATTCTCCAGGTAAGAACATTGCAGTGGGTAACCATTTTCTTCTTCATGCGATTGTCTCAATTCAGGGACTGAACACAGGTCTCCTGCATTGCAGGCAGATTCTTTACCATCTGAGCCAGAACCATAATTTAAAAGCTTCCAAAGAACAAAATTTCAGGACCAAATGGCTTCAAATGCGAATTTATCATCTAGAGAAGAACTAACAGCTATCATTTGCAAATTCTTTCAAAAAATTGCAGAGGGAGGAAATCTCCAGGAGGTATCACACTGATACCAAAACCACACAAAGATACTATACACAAAAGAGAATTACAGACGAATCTCACTGATGAACATGGACCCAAAAATCCTCAACAATATGCTTGCAAACAAAATCCAGCAACACATTAAAAGGATCATACGTCATGATGAGGTGGGGTTTATCCCAGGGATGTAAGGATTCTTCAACATACTAAAATCAATCAATAAGTTATACCATATTGACTAATTAAAGAATAAAAACCATATGATCATCTCAATAGACACAGAAAAGCTTTTGAAAAAATCCAGCACCTATTTATGATAAAAACTCTCCAGAAAGTGGGCACAGAGAGAAACTATCTGAACATAAAAGAGAAGCTAAAGGCAAAGGAGAAAAGGAAAAATGCACCCATTTGAATGCAGCGTTCCACAGAATAGCAAGGAGAGATAAGAAAGCCTTCCCCAGGTATCAATGCAAAAAACAGAGGAAACAAAACAATGGGAAAGACTAGAGATCTCTTCAAGAAAACTACAGATACCAAGAGAACGTTTAATGCAAAGATTAGCACAATAAAGGACAGAAATTGTATGGACCTAACAGAAGCAAAATATATTAAGAAGTGGCAAGAATACACAGAAGAGTTATACAAAAAGACCATCATGACCTAGATAACCATAATGGTGTGATCACTTACCTAGAGTCAGACATCCTGGAGTATGAAGTCAAGTGGACCTTAAAAAGCATCACTATGAACAAAGCTAGTGGAGGTTATGGAATTCAAGCTGAGCTATTTCAAGTCCTAAAAAATGATGCTGTTAAAATGCTGCACTCATTATGCCAGCAAATTTGGAAAACTCAGCAGTGGCCACAGGACTCTTTCCCCAGTGGCTTAATAGTAAAAAATCCTCCTGCAATGCAGGATTTGCAGGTGGTGTGGTTTCAATTCCTGGGTCGGGAAGGTCCCTTGGAGGAGGGCACGACCACCCACTGCAGTATTCTTGCCTGGATTATCCCATAGACAGAGGAGCATGGTAGGCTACATTTTTGTGGTCACAAAGAGTTGGACATGACTGAAGTGAGTTCACATGCATGCACACATGGCAACCTTACCGAAGAAATAAAGAGTGTGGGCTCTGAATGGATGATGCTAAGAGTTTTGGGTCACTTTTCCTCTGACAACTTATAAGACTGTGAGCAATCCTCCTTACTTCCCTGTCCTCTGCTTTCTCACCTCATTAATTAGGGTCAAAGTCTTCCAAAATGATGAATCTGTGAAGGAGGATTAAATAAAGTGACAGAAAGAAATATATTAAATGTGGTCTGATAACTGGTAAAGGATGAACAGCCTTGAAATTCCACGTTACCCCTGCTAAATATACCCACAGTGACTAAATTCAGGCCTCTGAGTTTCAAGAAGAAAAGCCTGGCCTGACTTACCTTCTCCCTTGGAGCTGGGAGACAAGTCTCACAAGACAGGTTGAGCTCTGAAGCTCTCTGATGAAATCACAAGTTCAGACTCCAATAAATTCACCTGTTCTCAAGCGCCTCTGTCTGCAGAAGACTTATGGATTCTGCAGAAATATAGGTCTGGGGACTAGCTGAGAGCAGAGAATGACAGAGAGGATAATTCATTTTCATTTCTGAAGAATCTCATGGACACTTTCTGGGTACACAACACTGGGCTCTGAGTGTTGGGAGGAAAAGTAGATTTCATAACTCATGTCTCCTGTAACGAAAAGAGAAGCTATTTGCTGTTACGGAAAAGAAGTTTGTGTATCACAGATCTGAGAAAGGTCTTATATTCAGAATACATAAGGAACTTTAAGACTGCAAAGGAAAAAGTGTCGTGAAGGAGGACAGATCCTTTTGCCAGGGATTGGGGTGTGGAAGGCAAAACCAGAAAGGGGGAGCATCTGGGTGTTTTCAGGGTGATGGATGTGGCCAGGGTCGATGGTGGTGGTCACTGGATTCTCTCTGTGTGTCAGCGCTCAGAGAGCTGCACACTCAAACACAACCAGGCGAGGACTTCCTTGGTGGTCCTGTGGTTAAGAATCCACATGCCATATAAAATGAATACACAGAAATCCTTGCTTTCTTATGTGCTAACAATGAAAAATCAGAACGAGAAATTAAGGGAAAAATCCCATTCACTATTGTAATGAAAAGAACAAAACGTTTAGGAGTAAATTTACCTAAAGAAACAAAAGACCTGTATACAGAAAACTAAAACAAAAACAACAACAACAAAAACTGGTTAAAGAAATCAAAGATGACACAGATGGAGCTAGATCCAAGAACCATGTTCTTGGATTTGAAGAATCAATATAGTGAAAATGACTGCTACCCAAAGCAGTCTATATATTCAACACAATTCTGATCAGACTACTAATGGTATTTTTAACAGAACTAGAACAAAAAACTTCATGGTTTGAATGGAAACACAAAAGGCCCAAATACCCAAAGGTATCTTGAGAAAGAACGATGAAACTGGAGGGATCAACCTTCCTGACTTCAGACTATACTACAAAGCTACAGTCATCAAGACAGTATGGTACTGGCATAAATACAGAAATGTAGATCAATGGAATAAAATAGAAAGCCCAGAGATAAACCCATGTACCTATGTACATGTTATCTTTGGCATGGAGGCACATATATACAGTGGAGAAGGCAGTCTCTTCAACACGTGTTGCTGGGAAAACTGGTCAACTACGTGTCAAAGAATGAAACTGGAACACTTTCTAACACCATTCACAAAAATATACTGAAAATGGATTAAATATTTAAATGTAAGTCCAGAAACTATAAAACTCTTAAGAGGAAAACAGGCAGAACACTCTCTGACATATATAATAGCAATATTCTCTATGACCCACATCCCAGAGTTCAGTTCAGTTCAGTCACTCAGTCGTGTCCGACTCTTTGTGACCCCATGGACTGCAGCCAGGCCTCCCTGTCGTCCCCTTCTCCTTCTGCCTTCAATCTTTTCCAGTGTCAGGGTGTTTTCCAGTGAGTTAGCTCTTTGCATCTAGTGGCCAAAATGTTGAAGTTTCAGGTTCAACACCAGTCCTTCCAATGTGTATTCAGGACTGATTTATTTTAGGATGGACTGGTTGGATCTCCTTGGTCTCCAAGGGACTCTCAAGAGTGACTGACCACACCATCATAAAATCTGGTTCATTAGGATCTTTTACATACAGTTCTTCCATGTATTCTTTCCATTTCTTCTTGATCTCTTCAGTGTCTACTAGGTCTCTCGCACTGTTGTCCTTTAATGTGCCCATCTGTGGGCTAAATGTTCCCTTGATATTTCCAGTTTTCATAAAAAGATATCTGTTCTTTCTGTTAATTTAGTCTTGTTTTATGCACTGTTCATGATGAAGGCCTTCTTGTGTCTCTGTGCCCTTCTTTGAAACTCCGCATTTAATTGGATGTACCTTTCCCTTTCTCCCTTGGTTTTTGCTTCTTTTCTTTCTTCAGCTATTTGAAAGCCTCCTGAGATGACACCTTTGCCTTCTTGCTTTACTTTTTCTTTGGGACGGCTTTGTTCACTGCCTCATGTACAGTATCATGGACCTCCTTCATAGTTCCTCAGGCACACTGTTAACTAGATCTAATCCATTGAAACTATTTGTTACCTCCACTGCATATTCATAGGGGATTAGATATCAGAAATACCTGGCTGTCCTAGTGGTTTTCTCAGATATCTTTAGTTTAAGCCTGAACTTTGATACGAGAAGCTGATGAGCAGAGCCACAGTCAACTCCAGGTCTTGCTTTTTCTGAATGCATACAGCTTCTCCATATTTGGCTACAAATATATCATCAATTTGATTTTCATATGGACCATTTAGCGATGTCCATGAGTAAATATGTCCCTTGTGTTGTTGAGAAAGGGTATTTGCTATGACATATGCATTGTATTGGCAGAATTCCTTTAGCCTTTGCTCTGCTTCATTTTGTTTTCCAGGGCAAAACTTGCCTGTTACTCCAGGTATCTCTTAACTTCGCAGTTTAGCATACCAATCCCCACTGATGACTACAACATATATTTTTAGTGTTATTTCTAGGAGATTTTCTAAGTCTTTATAGGATTTATCAACTTCAGGATTTTTTGGAATCTGTGTGTAGGGGCATGTATTAGAATTACTCTGATGTTGAATATCATGCCCTCAAAACGACCTGAGACATACTGTCATTTTGAAGATTGCACCCAAGTAGCACATACTGACCAGGAACTGACTGTGGCTCAGATCATGAGCTTCTTATTGCCAAACTCAGACTTAAATTGAAGAAAGTAGGGAAAACCACTAGACCATTCAGGTATGACCCAAATCAAATCCCTTATGATTATACAGTGGAAGTGAGAAATAGATTGAAGGGACTAGATCTGATAGATAGAGTGCCTGATGAACTATGGATGGAGGTTCCTGAACATTGTACAGGAGAAAGTGATCAAGAGCATCTCCATGGAAAAGAAATGCAAAAAAGCAAAATGGCTGCCTGGAGAGGCCTTACAAATGGCTGTGAAAAGAAGAGAAGTGAAAAGCAAAGGAGAAAAGGAAAGATATAAGCATCTGAAATCAGAGTTCCAAAGAATAGCAAAAAGAGATAAGAAAGCCTTCTTCAGCTATCAATGCAAAGAAGTAGATGCAAAAATCCTTAACAAAATTCTAGCAATCAGAATCCAACAACACATTAAAAAGATCATACACCATGAGCAAGTGGGCTTTATCCCAGGGATGCAAGGATTCTTCAATATCCGCAAATCAATCAATGTAATATACCACATTAACAAATTGAAAAATAAAAACCATATGATTATCTCAATAGATGCAGAGAAAGCCTTTGACAAAATTCAACATCCATTTATGATAAAAACTCTCCAGAAAGCAGGAATAGAAGGAACATACCTCAACATAATCAAAGATATATATGACAAACCCACAGCAAACATTATCCTCAATGGTGAAAAATTGAAAGCATTTCCTCTAAAGTCAGGAACAAGACAAGGGTGCCCACTTTCACCATTACTATTCAACATACTTTTGGAAGTTTTGGCCACAGCAATCAGAACAGAAAAAGAAATAAAAGGAATCCAAATTGGAAAAGAAGTAAAGCTCTCACTGTTTGCAGATGACATGATCCTCTACATAGAAAACCCTAAAGACTCCACCAGAAAATTACTAGAACTAATCAATGACTATAGTAAAGTTGCAGGATATAAAATCAACACACAGAAATCCCTTGCATTCCTATACACTAATAATGAGAAAACAGAAAGAGAAATTAAGGAAACAATTCCATTCACCATTGCAACGGAAAGAATAAAATACTTAGGAATATATCTACCTAAAGAATCTAAAGACCTATATATAGAAAACTATAAAACACTGGTGAAAGAAATCAAAGAGGACACTAACAGATGGAGAAATATACCATGTTCATGGATTGGAAGAATCAATATAGTGAAAACGAGTATACTACCCAAAGCAATCTATAGATTCAATGCAATCCCTATCAAGCTACCAACAGCATTCTTCACAGAGCTAGAACAAATAATTTCACAATTTGTATGGAAAAACAAAAAAGCTCGAATAGCCAAAGCGATCTTGAGAAAGAAGAATGGAACTGGAGGAATCAACCTACCTGACTTCAGGCTCTACTACAAAGCCACAGTTATCAAGACAGTATGGTACTGGCACAAAGACAGAAATATAGATCAATGGAACAAAATAGAAAGCCCAGAGATAAATCCACACACATATGGACACCTTATCTTTGACAAAGGAGGCAAGAATATACAATGGATTAAAGACAATCTCTTTAACAAGTGGTGCTGGGAAATCTGGTCAACCACTTGTAAAAGAATGAAACTAGAACACTTTCTAACACCATACACAAAAATAAACTCAAAATGGATTAAAGATCTAAATGTAAGACCAGAAACTATAAAACTCCTAGAGGAGAACATAGGCAAAACACTCTCTGACATACATCACAGCAGGATCCTCTATGACCCACCTCCCAGAATATTGGAAATAAAAGCAAAAATAAACAAATGGGACCTAATTAACCTTAAAAGCTTCTGAACATCAAAGGAAACTATTAGCAAGGTGAAAAGACAGCCTTCAGAATGGGAGAAGATAATAGCAAATGAAGCAACTGACACACAACTAATCTCGAGTATATACAAGCAACTCCTACAGCTCAACTCCAGAAAAATAAATGACCCAATCAAAAAATGGGCCAAAGAACTAAATAGACATTTCTCCAAAGAAGACATACAGATGGCTAACAAACACATGAAAAGGTGCTCAACATCACTCATTATCAGAGAAAGGCAAATCAAAACCACTATGAGGTACCATTTCACACCAGTCAGAATGGCTGCGATCCAAAAGTCTACAAGTAATAAATGCTGGAGAGGGTGTGGAGAAAAGGGAACCCTCTTACACTGTTGGTGTGAATGCAAACTAGTACAGCCACTAAGGAGAACAGTGTGGAGATTCCTTAAAAAACTGGAAATAGAACTGCCTTATGATCCAGCAATCCCACTGCTGGGCATACACACTGAGGAAACCAGAAGGGAAAGAGACACGAGTATCCCAATGTTCATCGCAGCACTGTTTATAATAGCCAGGACATGGAAGCAACCTAGATGTCCATCAGCAAATGAATGGATAAGAAATCTGTGGTACATATACACAATGGAGTATTACTCAGCCATTAAAAAGAATACATTTGATTCAGTTCTAATGAGGTGGATGAAACTGGAGCCTATTATACAGAGTGAAGTAAGCCAGAAAGAAAAACACCAATACAGTATACTAACGCATATATATGGAATTTAGAAAGATGGTAACAATAACCCTGTGTACGAGACAGCAAAAGAGACACTGATGTATAGAACAGTCTTATGGACTCTGTGGGAGAGGGAGAGGGTGGGAAGATTTGGGAGAATGGCATTTAAACATGTAAAATATCGTGTATGAATTGAGTTGCCAGTCCAGGTTCGATGCACGATACTGGATGCTTGGGGCTGGTGCACTGGGACGACCCAGAGGGATGGAATGGGGAGGGAGGAGGGAGGAGGGTTCAGGAAGGGGAACACATGTATACCTGTGGCGGATTCATTTTGATATTTGGCAAAACTAATACAGTTATGTAAAGTTTAAAAATAAAATAAAATTTAAAAAAAAAAGAAAAGAAAGCCTTCTTCAGCTATCAATGCAAAGAAGTAGAGGAAAACAACAGAATGGGAAAGACTAGAGATCTCTTCAAGAAAATCAGAGATACCAAAGGAAAATTTCATGCAAAGATGGGTTCGATAAAGGACAGAAATATATGGACCTAACAGAGGCAGAAAATATTAAGAAGAGATGGCAGGAATACACAGAAGAACTGTACAAAAAAGATCTTCATGCCCCAGATAATCATGATGGTGTGATCACTGACCTAGAGCCAGACATCCTGGAATGTGAAGTCAAGTGGGCCTTAGAAAGCATCACTATGAACAAAGCTAGTGGAGGTGATAGAATTCCAGTTGAGCTATTCCAAATCCTGAAAGATATGCTGTGAAAGTGCTGCACTCAATATGCCAGCAAATTTGGAAAACTCAGCAGTGGCCACAGGACTAGAAAAGGTCAGTTTTGGTTCCAATACCAAAGAAAGGCAATGCCAAAGAATGCTCAAACTACCGCACAATTGCACTCATCTCACATGCTAGTAAAGTAATGCTCAAAATTCTCTAAGCCAGGCTTCAGCAATATGTGAACCGTGAACTTCCTGATGTTCAAGCTGGTTTTAGAAAAGGCAGAGGAACCAGAGATCAAATTGCCAACATCCACTGGATCATGGAAAAAGCAAGAGAGTTCCAGAAAAACATCTATTTCTGATTTATTGACTATGCCAAAGCCTTTGACTGTGTGGATCACAATAAACTGTGGAAAATTCTGAAAGAGATGGGAATACCAGACCACCTGATCTGCCTCTTGAGAAATTTGTATGCAGGTCAGGAAGCAGCAGTTAGAACTGGACATGGAAGAACAGATTGGTTCCAAATAGGAAAAGGAGTATGTCAAGGCTATATATTGTCACCCTGTTTATTTAACTTATATGCAGTGTACATCATGAGAAATGCTGGGCTGGAAGAAACACAAGCTGGAATTAAGATTGCTGGGAGAAATATCAATAACCTCAGATATGCAGATGACACCACCCTTGTGGCAGAAAGTGAAGAGGAACCAAAAAGCCTCTTTATGAAAGTAAAAGTGGAGAGTGAAAAAGTTGGCTTAAAGCTCAACATTCAGAAAACGAAGATCATGGCATCTGGTCCCATCACTTCATGGGAAATAGATGGGGAAACAGTGGAAACAGTGTCAGACTTTATTTTTCTGGGCTCCAAAATCACTTCAGATGGTGACTGCAGCCATAAAATTAAAAGACGCTTACTCCTTGGAAGGAAAGTTATGACCAACCTAGATAGCATATTCAAAAGCAGAGACATTACTTTGCCAACAAAGGTCCGTCTAGTCAAGGCTATGGTTTTTCCTGTGGTCATGTATGGATGTGAGAGTTGGACTGTGAAGAAGGCTGAGCGCCAAAGAATTGATGCTTTTGAACAGTGGTGTTGGAGAAGACTCTTGAGAGTCCCTTGGACTGCAAGGAGATCCAACCAGTCCATTTTGAAGGAGATCAGCCCTGGGATTTCTTTGAAAGGAATGATGCTAAAGCTGAAACTCCAGTACTTTGGCCACCTCATGTGAAGAGTTGGCTCATTGGAAAAGACTCTGATGCTGGGATGGATTGGGGGCAGGAGGAGAAGGGGACGACAGAGGATGAGATGGCTGAATGGCATCACTGACTCGATGGACGTGAGTCTCAGTGAACTCTGGGAGTTGGTGATGGACAGGAAGACCTGGTGTGCTGCGATTCATGGGGTCGCAAAGAGTTGGACACGACTGAGCGACTGAACTGAACTGAGCGCGTATTGGGAATTTTTTATTGATTATGAGGGCCATTTCATTTCATCTATGGGATTCTTGCCCACAGTTGTTGATATAATAGTCATCTGAACTAAATTCACCCATTACTTTCCAGTTTTGCTCACTGTTACCCAGGATATTGATGATTATGCTTACTGTCATTAAGTGAGTATAAAGATAATGTAGAGCTAGCAAGTTAATGCAGATATGGATTGTCCTATTGTAGTTAATTATATATATATATATATATATATATTATATATTTAAAATATATCATTAGAATAAACCAAAAGCTACCCTGAAAGCATTCATTTAGAAATGAAGGCAAAAAAGATAAATAGGACAAAAATATGAATTTTAGAAAAAGCAAAAATAAAATGACAGCCATATATTTTATCATATTAATAATGGTGCAATACATGAACTGAACAATCTAATCAAAATACCAACATTTTGGGACTAGATAAATAACAAAGATAAAACTATTTGCTATCTGTGGCAGACATAATTTAGAGTCCATGATATAGATTTTAAGTGAAATGACAGAAAAATATGTATCATGGCAACATCAATCAAAGAGAATATTGGCTATACTATACTGCTACTGCTGCTGCTAAGTCACTTCAGTCGTATCCGACTCTGTGCGACCCCATAGGCAGCAGCCCACCAGGCTCCCCCATCCCTGGGATTCTCCAGGCAAGAACACTGGAGTGGGGTGCCATTGCCTTCTCCAATACTGTACTAATATCAACCAAAAATGATTTTTATTAAAAACTGTTACTAGGGTTAAAGAAGGACATTTATAGTGATAAACAGGGGACTTTATTAGGAAGACATAACAATGCACCTAATAAGACAATTGAAAATTGCATGGAGGAAAAAAATACTGATAGAAATGAAGAGAGAAATAGGCAATTCAACAGTAATTGCTAGACTTTACTAATCCACTTTCAGTAAGGGGTAGAAAGACTAGGCAGAAAATCAAGTATGAAATAAAGAACTTGAATGATAATATAGAACAGCTGAACCTAAAAGACATGTATAGAGACTTTTATCCCATAAAGGATATTCATTCTTCTTAAGAGTGCAGGGAAAATTCTCCAGGATACCCTATATGCTGGGACATAAGAAAAACTTAAATAAATATTACAGCATTCAAACCATATTAAGTACAAACTCCAAATATAATGAAATTAGAAAACAAAACATTTTGGGAAACAGATATGTGGAAGTTAAGCAACTTATTCCTAAATAATCAAAGGGTCATAGGAAGAATCACAAGATAAAGGAGAAAATACACTTGACCCTTCAACAATTAGGGGCTGAGGGCACCACCCCTTTCTGCACTCAAAAATTAGTGTATAACTTATAGTCAGCCCTCTATCTATGTGCTTCTTCCACACCCATGAATTCACCTCTGCAGATTCAAACAGCTGCAGATGGGGTAGTGTTGTAGTATTCACTATTGAAAAATAATCTTTGTATAAGTGGACCTGCAGAGTTAATACTCCTGTTGTTCAAGGGTCAACTTTAAGTTCATTTCAGTTCAGTTGCTCAGTCGCGTACGACTCTTTGCGACTCCATGCACTATAGCATGCCAGGCCTCCCTGTCCAATGCCAATTCCTGGAGTTTACTCAAACTCATGTCCATTGAGTTGGTGATGCCATCCAACCATCCCATCCTCTGTTGTCTCCTTCTCCTCACACCTTCAATCTTTCCCAGCATCAGGGTCTGTTTAAATGAGTCAGTTCTTTGCATCAGGTGGCCAAATACTGCAGTTTCAGCTTCAGCATCAGTCCTTCCAATGAATATTCAGGACTTATTTCCTTTAGGATGGACTGGTTAGACCTCCTTGCAGTCCAAAGGATTCTCAAGAGTCTTTTCCAACAGCACAGTTCAAAAGCACCTATTGTTCGATGCTTAGCTTTCTATATAGCCCAACTCTCACATTCATACATGACTACTGGAAAAACCATAGCTTTGGATAGAAAGACCTTTGTTGGCATAGTGTCTCTGTATTTTAATATGCTGTTTAGTTTGGCAATAACTTTTCTTCCAAGGAGCGTCTTTTCATTTCATGGCTGCAATCACCATCTGCAGTGATTTTGGAGCCCCAAAATATAAAGTCCATCACTATTTACACTGTTTCCCCATCTATTTGCCATGAAGTGATGGGACCAAATGCCATGATCTAAGTTTCCTGAATGCTGCATTTTAAGTCAACTTTTTCACTCTCCTCTTTCACTTTCATCAAGAGGCTCTTTAGTTCTTCTTTGCTTTCTGCCATAAGGGTGGTGTCAACTGCATATCTGAGGTTAGGGACATTTATACTGGCAATCTTGATTCCAGCTTGCACTTCATCCAGCCCATCATTTCTCATGGTGTACTATGCATATAAGTTCGATAAGCAGGGTGACAATAAACAGCTTTGACGTACTCCTTCCATTATTTGGAACCTGTCTCTTGTTCCATGTCCATTTCTAACTGGTGCTTCCTGACCTGCATACGGATTTTTCAAGAGGCAGGTCAGGTGGTCTGGTATTCCCATGTCTTCAAGAATTTTCCAGAGTTTGTTGTGGTCCACACAATCAAAGGCTTTGGCATAGTCAATACAGCAGAAGTACATATTTTTCTGGAACTCTCTTACTTTTTCACTTTGAGAAGAATGAAAGCAAAAACACATTATACTTAAGTTAGGGGATGTAGCAAACCAAATTCGAATAGGCAGCCATAGTAAACAATAAATATTGCAGGATAATACATGAAATAGAGAACAGAAAAACTGCAGAGGTACTCAAAAAATGAAAATTTATTTGTTTAGAAAGGTCAATAAATTGACACAACATTCACAATATTATTGTTCAAGTGAGGAAGGAGACTCATATCACTAAAGTTAGGAATCAAAAAGGAAAAATTGCTACCAACTTGATAGAAATACATATAATTGTAAATGAATATCATGACAATAATTAGAAGATTTAGATGAAATGGACAAATTTCCAGAAATACACAAATGACTGAAATTGACTAAAGAAGAAAATGAAAATCGGAATAGCAAAGAGATAGAATTAGTCATTTTTAAACTTCTTGTCCAACCCACCTTGAAAAAGCCCTCCCCACCCCCCACCCCTACCTAGACCCAGATAGCCTCTCTGGTGAATTCTACCAAATATTTAAAACAATTGTCATGACAGTTCTCCACACACATATTCTAAGTGTATCCATAGAAGTGGAAAGGAACATTTCCCAGCTCATTCTATGAGGCAGTATTACTCAGATGCCAACACTAGAAGCCAGTTATTTTATGGAATTCTCCTTAATTTTAGTTCATCCAGTTTCACTTTGATGAACTTCATGCTTTGCATCTTTGCCAGGAAAACGATGGAAATAATACTGTGTTCATATTATCTCATTCTATCAGGTTCTATTTATGATTCTATCTATTAATTCTATCTATGATTTCAATGTGTTCCAATATTGATATAGCCACTTGCATCATGATAAAAGTGGTTTCTGTCAAGCTTCTCCACTGTTAAGTTACTCTCCCCTATCTTCTAAGTAAAACTTAAAAAAAAAAAAAATTAAAGTGTTCACACCAAACCCATTGACATCTCAAAACTCATTATTGGACACTTCAGTGCACTCCAGAGTGAAGAAATCCAGCTCCACCCACCATAACACAGACACAAGCTTCCCTAACCAGCAAACCTTGACAAGCCACCTGTCCAAACCCACCCACAGTAAGGAACCTCCACAATAAAGAGGAACCATAAACTGCCAGAATACAGAAAGGCCACCCCAAACACAGCAATCTAAACAAGATGAAAAGCAGAGCAGGTTAGCAGGTAAAGGAACTTGATAAATAAGCCAAACCAAACAAAAAAGGAAGAGCTAGAGAATCTACCTGAGAAAGAATTCCGGATAATGATAGTGAAAATGATCCAAAATCTTGAAAACAAAATGGAGCTACAGATAAATAGCCTGGAGACAAGGACTGAGAAGATGCAAGAAATGTTTAGCAAGGACCTAGAAGAAATAAAAAAAAAAAAAAAAGAGTTAATATATAATGAATAATGCAATAAATGAGATCAAAAACACTCTGGAGGGAATCAACACTAGAATAACGAAGGCAGAAGATAGGAATAGTGAGGTAGAAGACAGAATGGTAGAAATAAATGAAGCAGAGAGGAAAAAAAAGAAAAATGAATTAAAATAAATAAGGACAACCTCATAGAACTCTGGAACAATGTGAAACACTCCAACATTCGAATAATAGGAGTCCCAGAAGAAGAAGACAAAAAAAAAGCCCATGAGAAAATACTTGAGGAGATAATAGTTGAAAACTTCCCTATAATGGGGAAGGAAATAATTACCCAAGTACAAGAAACTCAAAGAGTCCCAAACAGGATAAACCCAAGGCAAAACACCCCAAAACACATATTAATCACATTACCAAAGATGAAACACAAATAACAAATATTAAAAGAAGCAAGGTAAAAACAACAAATAATACACAAGGGGATTCCCATAAGGATAATAGCTGATCTTTCAATGAAAACACTTCAGGCCAGAAGGGAATGGCAAGACATACTTAAAGTGATGAAACAAAATAACCTACAGCCAAGATTACTGTAGCCAGCAAGGATCTCATTCAAATATGAAGGAAAAATCAAGCTTTACAGACAAGCAAAAGCTGAGAGAATTCAGCGCCACCAAACCAGATCTCCAACAAATGCTAAAGGATCTTCTCTAGACAGAAAACACAACAAGGGTGTATAAACTCAAACCCAAAACAATAAAGTAAATGGCAACGAGATCATATTTATCAATATTTACCTTAAATGTAAGTGGGTTGAATGCCCCAACCAAAAGACAAAGACTGGCTGAATGGATACAAAAGCAAGACCCCTATATATGTTGTCTACAAGAGACCCACCTCGAAACAAGGGACACATACAGATTGAAAGTGAAAGGCTGGAAAAAGATATTCCATGCAAATAGATACCAAAAGAAAGCAGGAATAACAATACTCATATCAGATAATATAGACTTTAAAACAAAGGCTGTGAAAAGAGACAAAGAAGGACACTACATAATGATCAAAGGATCAATCCAAGAAGAAGATATAACAATTATAAATATATATGCATCCAACATAGGAGCACCGCAATATGTAAGACAATGCTAACAAGTATGAAAGGGGAAATTAATAATAACACAATAATAGTGGGAGACTTTAATACCCCACTCACACCTATGGATAAATCAACTAAACAGAAAATTAGCAAGGAAACACAAACTTTAAATGATACAATAGAGCAGTTAGACCTAATTGATACCTACAGGACATTTCACCCCAAAACAATGAATTTCACCTTTTTCTCAAATGCACACAGAACCTTCTCCAGGATAGATTACATCCTTGGCCATAAATCTAGCCTTGGTAAATTCAAAAAAACTGAAATCATTCCAAGCATCTTTTCTGACCACAATGCAGTAAGATTAGATGTCAATTACAGGAGAAAATCTATTAAAATTTTCAACATATGGAGGCTGAAAAATACGCTGTTGAATAACCAGCAAATCACAGAAGAAATAAAAAAATAAATCAAAATATGCATAGAAAAGAATGAAAATGAAAACACAACAACCCAAAACCTATGGGACACTGTAAAGGCAGTGCTAAGTGGAAGGTTCATAGCAATACAGGCTTATCTCAAGAAACAAGAAAAAAGTCAAATAAATAACCTAACTCTACACCTAAAGCAACTAGAAAAGGAAGAAATGAAGAACCTCAGGGCTAGTAGAAGGAAAGAAATCTTAAAAATTGGGGCAGAAATAAATACAAAAGAAACAGAAGACACCATAGCAAAAATCAGCAAAACCAAAAGCTGGTTCTTCAAGAAGTTAAATAAAATTGACAAACCATTAGCCAGACTCATCAAGAAACAAAGGGAGAAAAATCAAATCATCAAAATTAGAAATGAAAATGGAGAGATCACAACAGATAACACAGAAATACAAAGGCTCATAAGAGACTACTATCAGCAACTATATGCCAATAAAATGGACAACTTGGAAGAAATGGACAAATTGTTTAAAAAGTACAACGTTCCAAAACTGAACCAGGAAGAAATAGAAAATCTTAACAGACCCATCACAAGCACGGAAATTGAAACTAATCAGAAATCTTCCAGCAAACAAAAGCCCAGGTCCAGACAGCTTCACAGTTGAATTCTACCAAAAATTGACAGAAGAGCTAACACCAATCCTACTCAAACTCTTCCAGAAAATTGCAGAGGAAGGTGAATTTCCAAACTCATTCTATGAGGCCACCATCACTCTAATAGCAAAACCTGACAAATATGTCAATCAAAAAGAAAACTACAGGCCAATATCACTGAGGAACATAGATGCAAAAATCCTTAACAAAATTCTAGCAATCAGAATCCGACAACATATTAAAAAGATCATACATCATGACTAAGTGGGCTTTATCCTAGGAATGCAAGCGTTCTTCAATATCCGCAAATCAATCAATGTAATACACCACATTAACAAATTGACAGATAAAAATCATATGATTATCTCAATCAATGCAGAGAAAGCCTTTGACAAAATTCGACATCCACTTATGATAAAAACCCTCCAGAAAGCAGGCATAGAAGGAACGTACCTCAACATAATAAAAGATATATATGACAAGTCCACAGCAAACAGTATCCTCAATGGTGAAAAATTGAAAGCATTTTCCCTAAAGTCAGAAACAAGACAAAGGTGCCCACTCTCACCACTACTATTCAACATAGATTTGGAAGTTTTGGCCACAGCAATCAGAGCAGGAAAAGAAATGAAAGGAATCCAGATTGGAAAAGAAGAAGTAAAACTCTCACTGTTTGCTGATGGCATGATCCTCTACATAGAAAACCCTAAAGACTCCGCCAGAAAATTACTAGAGCTAATCAATGAATATAGTACAGCTGAAGGATATAAAATCAACACACAGAAATCCCTTGCATTCCTATACACGAATAATGAGAAAATAGAAAGAGAAATTAAGGAAATAATTCAATTCACCATTGCAACGAAAAGAATGAAATACTTAGGAATATATCTACCTAAAGAAACAAAAGACCTATATATAGAAAACTACAAAATACTGATGAAAGAAATCAAAAAGGACACAAATAGATGGAGAAATAAATCATGTTCATGAATCGGAAGAATCAATATAGTGAAAATGAGTATACTACACAAAGCAATCTATAGATTCAATGCGATCCCTATCAAGTTACCAAAGGTATTTTTCACAGAGCTAGAACAAATAATTTCACAATTTGTATGGAAATACAAAAAACCTGGAATAGCCAAAGCAATCTTGAGAAAGAAGAATGGAACTGGAGGACTCAGCCTGCCTGACTTCAGGCTCTACTACAAAGCCACAGTCATCAAGACAGTATGGTACTGGCACAAAGACAGAAATATAAATCAATGGACCAAAATAGAAAGCCCAGAGATAAATCCACACACCTATGGACACCTTATCTTTGACAAAGGAGGCAAGAATATACAATAGAGGAAAGACAATCTCTTTAACAAGTGGTGCTGGGAAAACTGGTCAACCACTTGTAAAAGAATGAAACTAGAACACTTTCTAACACCATGCACAAAAATAAACTCAAAATGGATTAAAGAGCTAAACATAAGACCAGAAACTATAAAACTCCTAGAGGAGAACATAGGCAAAACACTCTCCGACATACATCACAGCAGGATCCTCTATGACCCACCTCCCAGGATATTGGAAATAAAAGCAAAAATAAACAAATGGGACCTAATTAAAATTAAAAGCTTCTGCAGAACAAAGGAAACTATAAGCAAGGTGAAAAGACAGCCTTCAGAATTGGAGAAAATAATAGCAAAGGAAGCAACTGACAAAGAACAATCTCAAAAATATACAAGCAACTCCTATAGCTCAACTCCAGAAAAATAAACGACCCAATCAAAAAGTGGGCCAAAGAACTAAACAGACATTTCTCAAAAGAAGACATATAGATGCCTAACAAACACATGAAAGATGCTCAACATCACTCATTATCAGAGAAATGCAAATCAAAAGCACAATGAGGTATCATTTCACGTCAGTCAGAATGGCTGTGATCCAAAAGTCTACAAGTAATAAATGCTGGAGAGGGTATGGAGAAAAGGGAACTCTCTTGCACTGTTGGTGGGAATACAAACTAGTACAGCCACTATGGAGAATAGTGTGGAGATTCCTTAAAAAACTGGAAATAGAACTGCCATATGACCCAGCTATCCCACTGCTGTGCATACCCACAGAGGAAACCGGAATTGAAAGAGACACGTGTACCCCAATTTTCATTGCAGAACTGTTTACAATAGCCAGGACATGGAAGTAACCTAGATATCCATCAGCAGACGAATGGATACGAAAGCTGTGGTACATATACACAATGGAGTATTACTCAGGCATTAAATAGAATACATTTGAACCAGTTCTAATGAGGTGGATGAAACTAGAACCTATCGTATAGAGCAAAGTAAGCCAGAATGAAAAACACCAGTACAATATACTGACACACATATATGGAATTTAGAAAGATGGTAATGAAAACCGGGTATGCGAGACAACATAGAAGACACAGATGTATAGAACAGTCTTTTGGACTCTGGGAGAGGGCGAGGTTGGGATGATTTGGGAAAATGACATTGAAACAGGTATATTATCATTTGTGAAATGGATAACTAGTCCAGGTTCTATGCATGATACAGGATGCTCAGGGATGGTGCACTGGGATGACCCAGAGGGATGGTATGCGGAGGGAGGTGGGAGGGGGGTTCAGGATGGGAAGACATGTACACCTGTGGCGGATTCATGTTGATGTATGGCAAAACCAATACAATATTGTAAAGTAAAAATAAATTAATTAAAATAAAGTAAAATAAAATGGATAACCAGCAAAGACCTACTCTATACCCCAGGGAACTCTGCTGAATACTATGTAAGAACCTATTGACCACTTTGCTGTACACAGGAAGCTAACACAACATTGCTAACCAATTATACTCCAATATAAAATAAAGCATTAAAAAAGAAAATAAACTTTCGCAGAATACAAAAGTAATAATATAAGCTAAACAACATTGTTCGGTTCAGTCGCTCAGTCGTGTCCGACTCTTTGTGACCCCAAGGACTGCAGCACGCCTGTCCTCCTCGTCCATGACAAATACTCAGAGTTTACTCAGACCTATGTCCATTGAGCCAGTGATGCCATCGAACCACCTCATGCTCTGTTGGGTCCTTCTCATCCAGCCTTCAATCTTTGCCAAGATCAGGGTCTTTTCAAATGTGTCATTTCTTCCCATCACATGACCAAAGTACTGACATTGCAGCTTCAGCATCAGTGCTTCCAATGAACATTCAGGACTGATTTCCTTCAGGATGGACGGCTTGGTTCTCCTTGCTGTCAAGGGACTCTGAGGAGTCTTCTCCAATAGCACAATTCAAAAGCATCAATTCTGCAGTGCTCAGCTTTCCTTATTGTCAAACTCTCACATCCATTCATGACTACTGGAAAATCCATAGGTTTGACTAGACGGACCTTTGTTGGCAAAGCAATGTTTCTGCTTTTTAATATGCTGTCTAGGTTGGCCAAAATTTTTCTTCTGAGGACCAAGCATCTTTTTATTTCATGGCTGCAGTCACCATCTGCCATGATTTGGTGCCCAAAATCATAAAGTCTGTCCCTGTTTCCCCATCTATTTGCCATGAAGTGATGGGGCCAGATGACATGATCTAAGTTTTCTGAATGTTGAGTTTTAAGTAAAATTTTTCACTCTCCTCATTCACTTTCATCAAGAGGCTCTTTAGTTCTTCTTTGCTTTCTGCCATAAGGTTGGTGTCATCTGCATATCTGAGGTTATTGATATTTCTTCTGGCAATCTTGATTCCAGTTTGAGCTTCATTCAGTCCAGCATTTCTCATGATGTACTCTGTATATAAGCTAAATAATCAGGGTGACAATATATAGCCTTGACATACTTCTTTCCTGATTTGGAAGCAGTCTGTAGTTCCATGACAGTTCCAACTGTTGCTTCTTTACCTGAATACAGATTTCTCAGGAGGCAGGTCAGGTGGTTTGGTATTTCCATCTCTTTGAGAATTTTCTAGAGTTCGTTGTGGTCCACACAATCAAAGGCTTTGGCATAATCAATAAATCAGAAATGTTTTTCTGAAACTCTCTCTCTTTTTCGATGATCCAATGGATGTTGTCAGTTTGATCTCTCCTTCCTCTGCCCTTTCTAAATGCAGCTTGAACATCTGGAATTTCACGATTCATGTACTGTAGAAGCCTGGCTTGGCAGATTTGGAACATTACTTTTCTAGCGTGTGAGATGAGTGCAACTGTGTGGTAGTTGAGTATGCTTTGGCATGGCCTCTCTTTGGGATTGAAATGAAAACTGACCTTTTCCAGTTCTGTGGCCACTGCTGAGTTTTCCAAATTTGCTGGAATATTTAGTGAAGCACTTTCACAGTATCATCTTTTAGGATTTGAAATAGCTCAACTGGAATCTCATCACCACCAATAGCTTTGTTCATAGTGATGATTCCTCAGGCCCGCTTGACTTCACATTCCAGGATGTCTGGCTCTAGGTGATTGATCTTACCATCTTGGTTATCTGCATCGTGAAGATCCTTTTTGTATAGTTCTTCTGTGCATTCTTGCCACCTCTTCTTAATATCTTATGCTTCTGTTAGGTCCAAAAATGGTATGGACCTAACAGCAACAACATTGAGAAAGGGGCAAAGATTATTGTACTTTGCAGTAAACTAGCTTTATCAATATAAATATTAGTCATTTTTTGAAATGAAAGGAAATTAACTCAGCATTGCTCTATCACAAGAAGGCATATAAATCATATACAGATATAGATAGAAACATATAAAGGCAATCCTGTCAATCATTCAGCTCCTGTTATGTTGTTCCATTATAATAGAATCTGTATTTGTTGTCTCTCTTACTATAGTGGTGTCATTCACTTCCCTACATCTGATGTTTTTTAAGCACCTACTGTGGATCAGAGTTTTTTTCAGGCACTGGAAAAAAAAATCCATTTCCTCATGGATTTTATATTTTATTCCCAAATTAGAGATATACAATAAGCAAAGGAGTCAAATATATCTTACAATCACTAAGGGCTACAGAGAAAAAAAAAAAAAAAACAGGGAGAGAGAGAAATAACTCAATTAACTAAAGATACATGGAAACAGAAAGAACACTTACTTTCTATGTTTTTAATTTTTGTCACCAATATAGGTAATCTGAGACAGTGTGGGACTGACGTTGAGAACATCATGCCCTGAATTATGTCTTGTCAATGCAGTGTTTAAAGAAGACATGGTGAGTTTTTAGCCACATTCCCAAAATATACATGCTTTTATGTATTTTAAATACAAACTACTTTTTTTAATTTAAATTTATTTATTTTAGTTGGAGGCTAATTACTTTACAATATTGTATTGGTTTTGCCATACATCAACATGAATCTGCCACAGGTGTACATGTACTCCCCATGCTGAGCTGCCCTCCCACCTTCCTCCCCGTACCATCCCTCTGGGTCATCCCAGTACACCAGCCCCAAGCTTCCTGTATCCTGCATCAAAGCTGGACTGGCGATTCGTTTCTTATATGATATTATACATGTTTCAATGCCATTCTCCCAAATCATCCCACCTTCTCCCTCTCCCACAGAGTCCAAAAGACTGTTCTATACATCTGTCTCTCTTTTGCTGTCTCGCATACAGGGTTATCATTACTATCTTTCTAAATTCCATATACATGTGTTAGTATACTGTATTGGTGTTTTCCTTTCTGGCTTACTTCACTCTGTATAATAGGCTCCAGTTTTCTCCACCTCATTAGAACTGATTCAAATGTATTCTTTTTAATGGCTGAGTAATACTCCATTGTGTATATGTACCAAATCTTTCTTATCCATTCATCTGCTGATGGACATCTAGGTTGCTTCCATGTCCTGGTTATTATAAACAGCCAGCACCACTTGTTAAAGAGATTGTCTTTTCTCCATTGTATATTCTCGCCTCCTTTGTCAAAGATAAGGTGTCCATAGGTGTGTGGATTTATCTCTGGGCTTTCTATTTTGTTCCATTGATATATATTTCTGTCTTTGTGCCAGTACCATACTGTCTTGATGACTGTGGATTTGTAGTAGAGCCTGATGTCTGGCAGTTGATTCCTCGAGTTCCATTCTTCTTTCTCAAGATTGCTTTGGCTACTCGAGGTTTTTTGGATTTCCATACAAATTGTGAAATTATTTGTTCTAGCTCTGTGAAAAATACCTTTGGTAGCTTGATAGGGATTGCATTGAATCTATAGATTGCTTTGGGTAGTATACTCATTTTCACTATATTGATTCTTCCGATCCATGAGCACGGTGTATTTCTCAGTCTATTAGTGTCCTCTTTGATTGTTTTCACCAATGTTTTATATAGTTTTCTATATATAGGTCTTTTGTTTCTTTAGGTAAATATATTCCTAAGTATTTCATTCTTTTCTTTTCAGTGGTGAATGGAATTGTTTCCTTAATTTCTACTTATATTTTCTCATTACTAGTGTATAGGAATGCAAGGAATTTCTGTGTGTTGATTTTGTATTCTGCAACTGTACTATATTCATTGATTAGCTCTAGTAATTTTCTGGTGGAGTTTTTAGGGTTTTCTATGTAGAGGGTCATGTCATCTGCAAACAGTGAGAGTTTTGCTTCTTCTTTTCCAATCTGGATTCCTTTTATTTCTTTTTCTTCTGGGATTGCTGTGGCCAAAACTTACAAAACGATGTTGAATAGTAGTGGTAAGAGTGGGCACCCTTGTCTTCTTCCTGACTTTAGGGGAAATGCTTTCAATTTTTCACCATTGAGGATAATGTTTGCTGTGGGTGTGGCATATATAGCTTTTATTATGTTGAGATATGTTCCTTCTATTTCTGCTTTCTGAAGGGTTTTTGCCATAAATGGATGTTGAATTTTGTCAAAGGCTTTCTCTGCATCTATTGAGATAATCATATGGCTTTTATTTTTCAATTTGTTAATGTGGTGTATTACATTGATTTATTTGCAGATATTGAAAAACCCTTGCATCCCTGGGATAAAACCCACTTGGTCATGATGTATGATCTTTTTAATGTGTTGTTGGATTCTGATTGCTAGAATTTTGTTAAGGATTTTTGCATCTTTGTTCATCAGTGATATTGCCCGTAGTTTTCTTTTCTGTCGCATCTTTGCCAGGTTTTAGTATTATGATAATGGTGGCCTCATAGATTGAGTTTGGAAGTTTACCTTCCTCTGCAATTTTCTGGAAGAGTTTGAGTAGGATAGGTGTTAGCTCTTCTCTCAATTTTTGGTAGAATTCAGCTGTGAAGCCATCTGGACCTGGGCTTTTGTTTGCTGGATGAGTCCTGATTACAGTTTAAATTTCTGTGCTTGTGATGGGTTTTTTAAGGTTTTCTATTTCTTCCTGGTTCAATTTTGGAATGTTGTACTTTTCTAACAATTTTTCCATTTCTTCCAACTTGTCCATTTTATTGGCATATGATTGCTGATAGTAGTCTCTTATGATCCTTTATATCTGTGTGTTGTCTGTTGTGATCTCTCCATTTTCATTTCTAATTTTATTGATTTGATTTTTCTTCCTTTGTTTCTGGATGAGTCTGGCTAATGGTTTGTCAATTTTGTGTATCCTATCAAAGAACCAGCTTTTGGCTTTGTTGATTTTTGCTATGGTCTCTTGTTTCTTTTGCATTTATTTCTTCCCTAATTTTTAAGATTTCTTTCCTTCTAATAATGGTGGAGTTCTATATTTCTTCCTTTTCTTGTTGCTTTAGGTGTAAAGTTATGTTATTTATTTGACCTTTTACTTCTTTCTTGAGGTATACCTGTATTGCTATGAACCTTCCCCTTAGCACTGATTTTGCAGTGTCCCACAGGTTTTGGGTTTGTTGTGTTTTCAGTTTCATTTATTTCTATGCATATTTTGATTTCTTTTTAATTTCTTCTGTGATTTTTTGGTTATTCAGCAGCGTGTTTTTCAGCCTCAGTGTGTTGGAATTTTTAATATTTTTTCTCCTGTAATTGACATTTAATTTTACTGTATTGTGGTCAGAAAAGATGCTTGGAATGATCTCATTTTTTTTTTAAATTTACCTAGGGTAGATTTGTGGCCCAGGATGTGATCTTTCCTGGAGAAGGTTCCATGTGCACTTGAGAAAAAGGTGAAATCATTGTTTTGGGGTGAAATGTCCTATAGATATCAATTAGGACTAAATAGTCTATTGTATCATTTAAAGTTTGTGTTTCCTTGCTAATTTTCTGTTTAGTTGATCTATCCATAGGTGTGAGTGGAGTATTAAAGTTTCCCACTATTATTTGTGTTATTGTTAATTTCCCCTTTCATACTTGTTAGCATTTGTCTTACATATTGAGGTGCTCCTATGTTGGGTGCATATATATTTATAATTGTTATATCTTCTTCTTGGATTGATCCTTTGATCATTATTTTCTTTGTCTCTTTTCACAGCCTTTGTTTTAAAGTCTATTTTATCTGATATGAGTATTGCTACTCCTGCTTTCTTTTGGTGTTTCTTTGCATGGAATATCTTTTTCCAGCCCTTCACTTTCAGTCTGTATGTGTCCCTTGTTTTGAGGTGGGTCTCTTGTAGACAACATATATAGGGGTCTTCTTTTTGTATCCATTCAGGCAGTCTTTGTCTTTTGGTTGGGGCATTCAACCCATTTACATTTAGGGTAATTATTGATAAGTATAATCCCGTTGCTATTTACTTTACTGTTTTGAGTTAATTCTGTGTTTCCTGTCTAGAGAATATCCTTTAGCATTTGTTGGAGAGCTGGTTTGGTGGTGCTGAATTCTCTCAGCTTTTGCTTGTCTGTAAAGCCTTTGATTTCTCCTTCATATTTGAATGAGATCCTGACTGGCTACAGTAATCTAGGCTGTAGGTTATTTTCTTTCATCACTTTAAGTATGTCTTGCCATTCCCTCCTGTCCTGAAGAGTTTCTATTGAAAGATCATCTGTTATCCTTACTGGAATCCCCTTGTGTGTTATTTGTTGTTTTCCCCTTGCTTCTTTTAATATTTGTTCTTAGTGTTTGATCTTTGTTAATTTGATTAATATGTGTCTTGGGGTGTTTCACCTTGGGTTTATCCTGTTTGGAACTCTCTGGGTTTCTTGGACTTGGGTGACTATTTACTTCTCCATTTTAGGGAAGTTTTCAACCATTATCTCCTCAAGTATTTTCTCATGGTCCTTCTTTTTGTCTTCTTCTTCTGGGACTCCTATGATTCGATTATTGTGGCATTTAACACTGTCCCAGATGTCTCTGAGATTCTCCTCATTCCTTTTAATTCAACTTTTTTTTTTTTTTTCCTCTCTGATTCATTCATATAAGTATCTAAGAGGCAGGTCAGGTGGTCTGGTATTCCCATCTCTTTCAGTATTTTACACAGTTTATTATGGTCCACACAGTCAAAGGCTTTGGCATAGTCAATAAAGCAGAAATAGATGTTTTTCTGGAACCCTCTTGCTTTTTCCATGATCCAGCAGATGTTGGCAATTTGATCTCTTGTTCCTCTGCCTTTTCTAAAACCAGCTTGAACATCTCGAAATTCATGGTTCACGTATTGCTGAAGCCTGGGTTGGAGAATTTTGAGCATTAATTTACTAGCATGTGAGATGAGTGTAATTTTGCGGTATTTTGAGCATTCTTTAGTATTGCCTTTCTTTGGGATAGGAATGAAAACTGACCTTTTCTAGTCCTGTGGCCACTGCTGAGTTTTCCAAATTTGATGGAATATTGTGTGCAGCACTTTCAGAGCATCATCTTTCAGGATTTGAAATAGCTCAACTGATTGCCGTCACCCCCACTAGCTTTGTTCGTAGTGATGCTTTCTAAGGTCCACTTGACTTCACATTCTAGAATGTCTGGCTCTAGGTCAGTGATCACACCATTGTGATTATCTTGGTCATGAAGATCTTTTTTGTACAGTTCTTCTGTGTATTCTTGCCACCTCTTCTTAATATCATCTGCTTCTGTTAGGTCCATACCATTGCTGTCCTTTATCGAGCCCATTTTTGCATGAAATGTTCCCTTGGTATCTCTAATTTTCTTGAAGAGATCTCTAGTCTTTCCCAATTTGTTGTTCTCCTCTATTTCTTTGCATTGATCACTGAGGAAGGCTTTCTTATCTCTTCTTCCTATTCTTTTAAACTCTGCATTCAGATGCTTATATCTTTCTTTTTCTCCTATGCTTTTCACTTCTCTTCTTTTCACAGCTATTTGAAGGCCTCCCTGCGCAGCCATTTTGCTTTTTTGCATTTCTTTTCCATGGGGATGGTCTTGATCCCTGTCTCCTGTACAATGTCATGAACCTCCGTCCATAGTTCATCAGGCACTCTATCTATCAGATCTAGTCCCTTAAATATATTTTTCACTTCCACTGTATAATCATAAGGGATTTGATTTAGGCCATACCTGAATGGTCTAGTGGTTTTCCCCACTTTCTTCAATTTAAGTCTGAATTTGGCAATAAGGAGTTCATGATCTGAGCCACAGTCAGCTCCTGGTCTTGTTTTTGCTGACTGTATAGAGCTTCTCCATCTTTGGCTGCAAAGAATATAATCAATCTGATTTCAGTGTTGACCATCTGGTGATGTCCATGTGTAGAGTCTTCTCTTGTTTTGTTGGAAGAGGGTGTTTACTGTGACCAGTGCATTTTCTTGGCAAAGCTCTATTAGTCTTTGACCTGCTTCATTCTGTATTCCAAGTCCAAATTTGCCTGTTACTCCAGGTGTTTCTTGACTTCCTACCTTTGAATTCCAGTCCCCTATAATGAAAAGGACATATTTTTTGGGTGTTAGTTCTCAAAGGTCTTGTAGGTCTTCATAGAACCATTCAACTTCAGCTTCTTCAGCGTTCCTGGTTGGGGCATAGACTTGGATTACTGTGATATTGAATGGTTTGCCTTGGAAACGAACAGAGATCATTCTGTCGTTTTTAAGATTGCATCCAAGTACTGTGTTTAGGACTCTTTTGTTGACCATGATGGCTACTCCATTTCTTCTGAGGGATGCCTGCCTGCAGTAGTAGATATAATGGTTATCTGAGTTATATTCACCCATTCCAGTCCATTTTAGTTCACTGATTCCTAGAATGTAGACATTCATTCTTGCCATCTCTTCTTTGACCACTTCCAATTTGCCTTGATTCATGGACCTGACATTCCAGGTTCCTATGCAATATTGCTCTTTACAGCTTCGGACCTTGCTTCTATCACCAGTCACATGCACAGCTGGGTATTGTTTTTGCTTTGGCTCCATCCCTTCATTCTTTCTGGAGTTATTTCTCCACTGATCTCCAGTAGCATATTGGGCACCTACTGACCTGGGGAGTTTCTCTTTCAGTATCCTATCATTTTGCCTTTTCATACTGTTCATAGGGTTCTCAAGTTAAGAATACTTAAGTGATTTTCCATTCCCTTCTCCAGTGGACCACACTTCGTCAGACCTTTCCACCATGACCTCCCCCCCGTCTTTGGTGGCCCCACAGGTATGGCTTAGTTTCATTGAGTTACACAGTGCTGTGTTCTTAGTGTGATTAGATTGATTAATTTTCTGTGATTATGGTTTCAGTGTGTCTGCCCTCTGATGCCCTCTTGAAACACCTACTTTCTTACTTGGGTTTCTCTTACCTTGAACATGGGGTATCTCTTCACGGCTGCTCCAGCAAGGAGCAGCCACTGCTCCTTACCTTGGGAGAGGGGTATCTCCTCACCACCGCCCCTCCTGACCTTCAATGTGGAAAGGAATAATAGAGGACTTAAATATTAAAATAAGTAAATAAATAAATAAATTTAAAGAATAACCATAGTAAAAATATATCTAGGAATTTCTCTGGTGTTATTGTGGACAGTGTTGGGTCAGTTCATTTTCATATAGTTCCTTGATCCAGGTTATACTTCTTAAGATATATAGGCCTCGTCCTATGTTCAGTTCAGTTCAGTTCAGTCCAGTCCCTCAGTCATGTCCAACTCTTTGTGACCCCATGAGTCGCAGCACGCCAGGGTTCCCTGTCCATCACCAAGTCCTGGAGTTCACTCAAACTCATGTCCCCTGAGTCGGTGATGCCATCCAGCCATCTCATCCTCTGTCGTCCCCTTCTCCTCCTGTCCCCAATCCCTCCCAGCATCAGAGTCTTTTCCAGTGAGTCAGCCCGTTGCATTAGGTGGCCAAAACAAAGTATTGGAGTTTCAGCTTTAGCATGAGTCCTTCCAATGAACACCCAGGACTGATGTCCTTTAGGATGGACTGGTTGGATCTCCTTGCAGTCCAAGGGACTCTCAAGAGTCTTCTCCAACACCATAGTTCAAAAGCATCAATTCTTTTGCACTCAGCTTTCTTCACAGTCCAACTCTCACATCCATACATGACCACAGGAAAAACCATAGCCTTGACTAGATGGACCTTTGTTGGCAAAGTACTGTCTCTGCTTTTGAATACGCTATCTAGGTTAGTCATAACTGTCCTTCAAAAGAGTAGGCATCTTTTAATTTCATGGCTGCAGTCACCATCTGCAGTGATTTTGGAGCCCCAAAAGGTAAATTCTGACAGTGTTTCCACTGTTTCCCCATCTATTTCCCATGATGTGATGGGACCAGATGCCACGATCTTAGTTTTCTGAATGTTGAGCTTTAAGCCAGCCTTTTCACTCTCCTCTTTCACTTTCATCAAAAGGCTTTTTAGTTCCTCTTCACTTTCTGCCATAAGTGTGGTGTCATATGTAGTCGGTGCTAAATACAGGGTTTTAATCTATTGTATCTGTCACTTCCAAGGTGATTCCCTCTGTTTTAGCTTCTTCTGTTTGCTTTTCTCTTCAGTGTCTAATTTCCGCCCTGACACAAGGGGGCGGTCGTGGACACTTTTTTAGGCTCACTTTTTCAGTCGTGCTGTGGGGAGGGAGGAACGCTTCAAACAAATATCACTGGCATGTGTGAGGAGTGATCGCAGTGTCTTAACCACACTGGGTTTGCCCCTGCTCATGGCATGTGTGCTTTCCCAGTCTACATTGCTCAGGCTCTAGGTTGCTCTGCCGGGAACTGTCTGAGGCCGGCCCTTTGTTGTATGCACTTTCCAGGTCTAAGCCGCTCAGGGTCAGGTACTTGGACTCAGTTCGGCCTGCGTTTTGTGCCCTTTCCAGGTCCGAGCAGCTCAGGTGACCTGGTGTTTGGCAAGCACGGTTGCTGCCACTTATCGCCTCCCCTGTCCCTGCCAGCTGGTTTTCTGGGTGCACAACCAGCACACCTTCTCAGGCGGATGTTAACCGTCCAGAATCCCAAGAAGTCTTGGTTAGCAATGAAGCCTGCTTGCAGTTTTGTAGATGATGCCTCTCTGGGGCCGCAATTGCCCCCTTCCGGCTCTGGCTACCCTCGCTTGCCTGTCTTGGGCGGGGGATGGGCCAGTCCACAGCTGGCTAGCTCTAGTCAGTCTTTTGTTCTGTGAGCAGGCCTGGTGGTGTCTCAGGTTAGGGCTTTTCGCAGCATGTCTATCCCACAGTCTGGTTTGCTATCTCAAGATAATTCCCTCAGATTTTCCTCAGGGCATTCAGGCCCGGTTCTTACTCTAAGCAATGCAGCCCGTGCCTACCTGCCTAGCCCCTCCCTGCTTGCTAGTGGTGGATGCAGGCGTCTGCGCTGCTTCTCCGCTGGGGGTTACTGTTGGGCATGGAATATGTGGGGTTTAATTATTTGTTTATTTTCCCTCCCAGTTATGTTGCCTTCTGAGGTTCCAAGGCTTGCCACAGACTCGCCAGTGAGAGTGTTTCCTGGTGTTTGGAAACTTCTCTCTTTTTTAAGACTCCCTTCCCGGGATGGATCTCTGTCCCTACCTCTTTTGTCTCTCTTTTTATCTTTTATATTTTTTCCTACCTCCTTTTGAAGACAATGGGTTGCTTTTCTGGGTGCCTGACACCCTCTGCCGGCATTCAAAAGTTGTTTTGTGGAATTTACTCAGTGTTCAAATGTTCTTTTGATCAATTTGTGGAGGAGAAAGTGGTCTTCCCGTCCTATTTCTCCACCATCTTCTGCAGATTTTCTTAAATGAAATATGGAATCACATATATTTTATAGATGATAATTGGAACAAAGACATTTCTGCTATATTGACATATGGGATTCTGTATATTTCATATACAAAAATGTTAATTAAGATTTTCTGACATAAGTATGTAATTTTCTATATTTCACTTTATAGAAATCAGGAAACAGATTTTCCTACATGAATTAGGACATCTCTACATTTCACATATAGAAATCTGTGAACAGATTTCCATACATGTCATATGAGATTTTTCACATTTAATATAAGAAATCTTGGCCCAGATATTTGTTCAAAAATATGGAAATCTTTATGCTTCATATGTGAAAATAGTGCCAATATTCCCATATGAAATATGGAATTCTCTACCTATCATATTTGAAATAGGGCCATCCATTTTCTACATAAATATGGAATATCTATGTATCAAATATGAACATCGCTGCTCAAATTTTCCTAGAGGAAGTATTGGACATTATGTGTATCACAGAGGAAAATCTGGGTGCCAATTTCTCCACATGCCTTCTGGAATTCTGTATATTTAAGATATCTATCAAATTTTGCATACCAATTTTACTACATAAAAATGGAATTCTGTATATTTCAGATATGAAAATCATTGTGGCATTTTTACTCTATTAAACATAGAATTATCTATATGTTACATATTAAAATCTCAATGCTGATTTTACTACATGAAATATTGAATTTTTTTTATTTCACTTTATTAAACCCTGTATGCAGAGTTTTTTACATGAAATATGGAATTCTCTGTACTTCCTATGTGAAAAACTGGGTGGTGATTTTCTTACATTTATCTGGGCTACTCTACATTTCACATATGAACGTCTAGGCATTGCTTTTCTTAAGATATGGAGATCCAGTATGGTATTGGTATTGCCCCTATTTCACAAGTGAAAATATAGGCACCACTATTCCTTCATGAAATATGGAAGGTTTTTGTATTTCATATATATATATATATATATATATATATATATATATATCAAGACAACAATTTACTACCAAGAAATATGGAATTCCTTACATTGCTTATGTCAAAATCTAGGCACTAATGCTCCTTCATGGAAGTTGGACTTTGGTATAGTTCACATTTGGAGATCAGAATGGAGATTTTACTATAAGAAATATGGAAATCTCTATATTTTGTATGAACCAGTGGTTCTTCGTATACTGCCACGTGTTCTCTGTTTGCATTTGTGTCTCTGTCCCTTACATGTGTGTGCTTGTGTTGCATATGTGTGTGTTGGGGGGAATGTGCATGGTTCCTGCCCACTGCAGACACAGAGATGAAGGTGACAGAACATGAGATATGGAGCAACGAGAGGAGGAGGCATGAGGCATTCACAGACTAGGAGAGACTGGTCCATGCATCTCTGTGATGCCCCTGTCCAGAAAAGGAATGAGGAACGGATGACAGGTGACAACTCTGGACGGTGACTCTGCAAATCTGCAGTTACATCAAGAGGCACAAACAAGCTCACACTTTCTGCTGTGTTGTATGTTTGTATCAGTAAGCAGTGGTGGGGAGTTTGAGGAGTCACCCAGAGGAAATAAAGCAAGTGATGTGAGGATTTAAAACCACTGTCTGTGGACCCATCAGTCTGTGGTGCATTGGCTACCCTATGGAAATTCTGGACGAAGCTAGGGCAGGACCCCAGATTTTGAAGAGGCCAGGGTCCTTTGGAAAAAGGAAGAGGCTGGAAGAAGGAGGAATGGAATGAGAGCCGGCCTCACTGCAGATTGTTCCACACATGTGAGAAGGAGATCTGGGAAAGTCCTGGGCTAGTGATGCCTAGGATCAGCCTGTCAGCCAGCACACTCCCTCTCCAAGTGTGTTACATACTGGCACCATCTGAGACAAATGACATGCTAAGCTAGGCTCTCAGAGTGAATCCCCAGGCATCCTAGTAGAGACAGGGTGTGAGCGTGGAATCTGATGGGCACTTCCAGCTATCTGGCAGTGCAGAAAGGTGAGGAAAGTGCAGGTGTTGGGTGCGTGTGTGTGTGTGCCCTGTCTGAGAGGGAGGAAACAGGGATGAAGCAAGGAAGGCAGGATGTTTGCATGCAGGGACCCTGGGACAGTGAGAGACAGGTTCCAGTTCAGAGCCTGCTGTATTTAGGCTCCAGGCATTAGTGAATAGCAGTCATGAGGAAGACACCACATTGCTCATTTAAAGATGTCCTGACGCGAATTCCTTCCTTTTTCCGAGTGTGCTGCTGCACCCTGAATCCCTTGCCGAAAGGAGAGGCATGTATAAAGCACCAGTGGGAAGTCAGTGACACTGGAAAGAAGCCAAGAAACTGAATCGTGTGGATTCCCAGGCACAGAAGAGGGGGCGGGGCTACAGCCCCTTGGACACCCAGCTACAAAGATCCTTCTGTCTTCAAGTGTTGCAGCATTCTTTCCCCAAAATGACCAGGGCATGAACACACCTTGCTTTTTATGTAAGCTTTGTTGACTTATGGGACTTGAAGTATAAGCAGCTGCTACCTGCAGAGTTTGCCAGTTTAAAACATCACTCTTTATACTCTTTGCAGAACGCTTGGATATCAGGACTATGCAAAGGATGGCTTCAGTTCATCCTTTGGTGCTCCCGACCCCACAGGCCTGGGGAAACATGGTAGGTTGCAGGGTGTTCTCAACCTGGAGATTGAACGAGAACAGAACCCTTTGATAAGGCCTGTATACGCTAAATGGGCAGACTTCAATTCTTCTGGCACCGGTGAGTCATGGCCCTTAATGGAGCACTGTTTAGTGTCTCACTGACTGGCATTCAAACAAGTTTCAGGGAGTTCCCTCATGCCAGCTAGAGCATGCCCCATTTTTCCCCCTGTCCAAAGTGTGGCCAAGCCACCATAGTCTTGTGCACTGTTCATGTCCACCATGTGAGGGGGGGAGGGATGCCTGTCTCCTTCTGTGGTTCAGCAGAGATTGCCTGTGTTTGCCTCTCAAGTGTGAGAAAGCATTCCCTAGCTGTGTGAACTGACAAAGTCAGATCTCCTGTGGGTGCAACTCACACAGGAGCAGAGCTTTGGCTTATGCCTAGGTTAAGCATCTTTTATGAGCACTGGTGTCCAGAGAGTGGCAGAGGGCAACAGTACTAGTCAGAGAGGCAGAGACATACAGACATAAGCCCCTACTACACACAAAGAAAGATGGACAGAGAAACAGTGCATGCCAGAAGCAGAGACAGGGACACAGAGAGAGCTCTGTACCCTGTGGCTCTGGTGCCCTTGAGAAAAGGAGCTCAACTGTATCAAACTGGGTTTGTCCCCACTCTCCTATCATCCAGACCACATAGGGCTCTCCTCTCAATGGAGGAAACTATCCAACCACATTGCCCTCTTGCCTTTCATTGGACACTTTGGGAGAGCACCCAGAAGTTAAAGGTCCTGTGGGATACAGGCATGTCTTTTTTGGATATGGAAGTGGGAATTCATGGTTTGAATTTCTAGAGGCCAAGGAAATGACAGTTTCCACCTGGATTTTGCCAGATGGAAGACAGGCAATGTGCCTGGAGGCAGGCACTCAGTGAAGCAGAGGCATCACATGCCTCGCTGGAGCCGCCAGAAGCCAGGGGAAGGGGGTTGAGGTGGGACCAAGGTGACTCCCTTTGTGCTAGGGTCCTGTCTGTGGAGCGTGACGCCCACTACACTCTCTGCAAATGGCTGAAATTGGGCCCAGTAGCCTCGGAGTGGTTCACAGCTCCAGCAGCCTAGGGGGCCTGTTAGCCTGGGCAATTTGGCCCACCTGTGCACTTTGCTCCAGGTGGTCTCCCACCGCCTTCTTCAGTCTCAGGGCACCCCCAGAAGGAGGCAGCTATGGCCACTGAGTGATGGCAGCATTTGCATTGGTTGTGCAGGCCATCTGCTGTGCTGTCATATCCAACCCCTTCACAGCTGCACCAGCTCGGGCCACACCCAGGCCCAAGTCCAGAGTGAGACACTGCCAGAAGGTGGCAGGAGCACCCCTGGACTCTGGATCTTCTTAGCTGTGAGGCCAAGTCTTCAGGGGACAAAGGCCCTGTGGCCTTCTCTCATGGTGGGGGCGTTGGGGACATTGCAGGGACCAGGTGGTGCATGAGGCAAGGAGGCGGCTCTCTTCAGTGTGCAGGTGAAGAAAGGAAGGTGAGGCCCTGGAAGAGGGAGAGGTGGTGGGGATTGGGCAAGAGGTCAGGCTGCTGGTAGAAGAAGACAGAACAGAGAAGGTGGGGGTGGTGGCGGACATGGAGCAGGAGCAGTTGTCCTCACAAGAGCCAGAGGAGAAGCCGGAGGAGAAGAGGCAGGAATGTGCAAGACCAGGAGCCCCAAGTGATATACTGGCCCATGCTAGAGGGTCTGCAAGTCACTGGCGGCCCTTCAGGCAGTGGGTTTAGCTCTGGGAATGTGAAAGACCACAGGGCCTACGTTCGTAGCAGGTGGAACAATTGTCAAAGGAGGAAGGGTTTCCTGGCTCAGAGACACGTCATCCTCCAAGGCATCACAGGCTTCTGGGCCCAAGCCCTATCCTGACTGCTGCTCCTCGGAGTCAGATTCCCAGGAGAAGGAGAAGGACCAGGAGCAGGAATAGAGGTGGGGACAAGGGCACAGGCGAGGTGAGGGGTGGCCGAGGGAACTGGGTGCTGGGGAGTGGAGGTCCAAAGATACAGCAGGAGCAGAATTTGGGCATGGCCAAAACACCTGTAGGTGTCTGAGCCATGACTTTGGGTGACTCCTTTTAGCCTGCATCTGAAGAGGAGCAGTACCCAGGGGTAGGGATTCTATATCAGAAGTGCCCAGAAACATTAGGCCAGAGTGGCATTCCCAGAGAGTTATTACTGTATTTGTGGATAATCCTGGAAAGTAACCAAGACAGTGCAAGTCCCACAACCCCTCCCGGTCAGTCAGAGGCCCTGTAGTTGTTCCCACTAGTGCTGTACAGAAGCAAGAGGTTTTCCACACCCAAAGTGGAGATGGAATGGGCTGCTGTCTGGTACATTGTGAGTGCCAGATGACTCCAGACACACCCTTGTGAAGACAGGAAGCAGGTCAGAGGCCCAGGGCTTTCTTACTAAACACACACACACACACACACACACACACACACATACCCGCACACAACACACACACTTGCCTGCAGACAAGGTGTGTCAAAGGGACTGCAATTCCTGACATTCTAAGCAGTAACATTCCACTACTCAGCACACACAGCCAGTCAAGTGATCAGAACTGGTCAGAAACAGACCTTCCCATGGTGAATGCAGACAACTTCAAACACCAAAGACCACAGGGGACCGAGAGCCGTGAGCATGTCTGATGTTACGGCACTGGCTGGGGACATCAGTCTGCCTGGTGGGCAGGCGAGCATCAGTGCCCAGAGCCCTTGCAGATGCCTGTTCCAGTGTCCCTGTGAAAGGTTGTTGCTCAGCTGTGAAAGACACTTGGAATCTTGGCCTGGGGAGGAGAGGAATTCAATCCGGGACCAGTGACAAGGCTTGACCACTCAGAGCTTTTGTGTAATCAAGTTTTACTAAAGTATAAAAGAGATACAGTAAGATTCTGACACAGACATCGGAAGGGGGCAGAAAGAGTGCCCCCCTGCTAGTCTTTAGCAGGAAGTTATATACCGAATAGCAGGCTGCTAATTAGACAAAGGAAATGTCTCAACACACAGAGAGTGGCACCAGGCCCCTCACACAACATGTATCTTGAGATAATATTGGCACCACGTGAGTCATCCTGGGACATAAAACAATTGACATGAATCTTGAAGAATGGCAGGTTTCCAAAAAAAAATACATAGTCTTATTAACACAGATTAGGAGAAAAATTGTATGAGTAAAACACACTGGTTTGCTGAGGCATTCTCCCTTCTGAGCCTTAGCTGGAACAAACATGAAGAAAGAGTCTAGGGTAAATACACAGTTCATTAACAGGAGAAGGAAACGGCAAACCACTTCAGTATTCTTGCCTTAAGAACCCCATGAACGATATGAAAAGGCAAAATGATAGGATACTGAAAGAGAAACTCCCCAGGTCAGTAGGTGCCCAACATGCTACTGGAGATCAGTGGAGAAATAACTTCAGAAAGAATGAAGGGATGGAGCCAAAGCAAAAAGAATACCCAGCTGTGGATGTGACTGGTGAGAGAAGCAAGGTCCGATGTTGTAAAGAGCAATATTGCATAGGAACCTGGAATGCCAGGTCCATGAATCAAGGCAAATTAGAAGTGGTCAAACAAGAGATGGCAAGAGTGAATGTCGAAATTCTAGGAATCAGCGAACTGAAATGGACTGGAATGGGTGAATTTAACTCAGATGACCATTATATCTACTACTGTGGGCAGGAATCCCTCAGAAGAAATGGAGTGGCCATCATGGTCAACAAGAGTCCGAAATGCAGTACTTGGATGCAATCTCAAAAACGACAGAATGATCTCTATTCGTTTCCAAGGCAAACCATTCAATATCACAGTAATCCAAGTCTATGCCCCAACCAGGAACGCTGAAGAAGCTGAAGTTGAATGGTTCTATGAAGACTTAAAAGACCTTTTAGAACTAACACCCAAAAAATATGTCCTTTTCATTATAGGGGACTGGAATGCAAAAGTAGGAAGTCAAGAAACACCTGGAGTAACAGGCAAATTTGGCCTTGGAATACAGAATGAAGCAGGACAAAGACTAATAGAGTTTTGCCAAGAAAATGCACTGGTCATAACAAACACCCTCTTGCAACAAAACAAGAGAAGACTCTACACATGGACATCACCAGATGGTCAACACCGAAATCAGATTGATTATATTCTTTGCAGCCAAAGATGGAGAAGCTCTATACAGTCAGTAAAAACAAGACCAGGAGGTGACTGTGGCTCAGACCATGAACTCCTTATTGCCAAATTCAGACTTCAGTTGAAGAAAGTAGGGAAAACCACTAGACCATTCAGTGAAAGTGAAAGTGAGTGAAAGTTGCTCAGTCATGTCTGACTCTTTGTGACCCCGTGGACTGTAGCCTACCAGGCCCCTCCCTCCATTGAATTCTCCAGGCAAGAGTACTGGAGTGGGTTGCCATTTCCTTCTCCAGGGGATCTTCCCGACCCAGGGATTGAACCCGTGTTTCTCGCATTCCAGGCAGACGCTTTAACCTCTGAGCCACCAGGGAAGACCATTCAGGTATGATCTAAATCAAATTCCTTATGATTATACACTGGAAGTGAGAAATAGATTTAAGGGCCTAGATCTGATAGAGTGCCTGATGAACTATGGAATGAGGTTCGTGATATTGTACAGGAGTGCTGCGAGTGAGCTCCGCCCATGGCAAAGGTCATGAGGAAGGAGGCTTGGCATATGCAAAGGTGGAATCGAGCCTCAGGAGTCCCCCTGAAAATTCTCGAGCATCTACCCCCAAAACCAGAGTCTGCCTACTTTCTGCTTTGTGCTTTCACCTACACCTCTGACTTTATGGGGGGCTATCCTCCACTATCTCTCTCTGAAAAAAAGTTAGCTTACAGCTCCAGTTAATAATTCCTGGGTGTGATAGTGTTTCAACCTACAATCTCCTTTGGAAGTCCTCTAGCCTGCCTGAATAGGTTTTTCCGGCCACATGTGATTGTTCAGAGCCTCCCAACTGTGAGAGGCAGGAGATGTTCTAAACTGTCTAAACACAGATTCCTTTGAGTAGTTAAAAGATTGATTAGAAATTGTATTGGTGAAGGGTTTTTCACTTATTGGGCCAATGTTTGCTGCCAAGTCTCCATAACCCTTACCTACTGTGTCCTTGGCAGTGTATTGATTGATATAATGGGTGTATAGAAATGTAAGTAGTAGCCTCAATGTTTGTAACCTTGGACCCTTGAGTTAATTCTTTTCTTGATTGAGCCCACCTCACCTTCGCCCTATAGGAATGCAACTTTAGCCAATGCTTTTTGGAGGCTGGCGCCTGACTTTAGAATAATCACCTTTAGAGAAAAATAAGTTTCTTAAAATGTTAACAGGCCTCCTGGCCAGAAGATGATGTAAATCACCTAAACTTTTGCATATGATAAGTTTGAAAGCCTGGCTTCGATTAGCATCAGGAACTGCTGTCCTTGCATGACTCCACCCCTTCCCCCATTATCCTCTATGCACAACTTAAGGTATAAAAACTACTTTGGAAAATAAAGCGTGGGCCTTGTTCACCGAAATTTGGTCTCCCCATGTCGTTCTTTCTTTCACCTTCTGGCTGAATTTTTCCTCTGAGGCGGGGAAGCTCGTCAAGCCTACTAATTTTGCCTGGGCTTCTAAGATCTGACCAGGGAGGCCTTAGTGTCTCCTCTCCTTCGGGAGAATGGGAGGATGCCTGTGGCCTTTGTAGGTGACCTAAATTCCCTGCTTTGGAATTTTATTCAGCCTCTTTTCTTCACTGAATTTTCCTACTGAGCTATCCTCATTCTATTACTCTTTATATCCTTAATTAACATTTAATTAAGCAGTTGCTTACTGATCCTTGCTGACGCTGTCCCTCCTTCGAATACCCTGGTTCAGCCGGGGCTGGACCCCGGCACAGGAGATGGGGATCAAGACCATTCCCATGGAAAAGAAATGCAAAAAAGCAAAATGGCTGTCTGGGGAGGCCTTACAAATAGCTGCAAAAAGAAGAGAAGCGAAAAGCAAAGGAGAAAAGGAAAGATATAAACATCTGAATGCAGAGTTCCAAAGAATAGCAAGAAGAGATAAGAAAGCATTCTTCAGCAATCAATGCAAAGAAATAGAGGAAAACAACAGAATGGGAAAGACTAGGGATATCTTCAAGAAAATTAGAGATACCAAAGGAACATTTCATGCAAAGATGGGCTCAATAAAGGACAGAAATGGTATGGACCTAACAGAAGGAGAAGATATTAAGAAGAGATGGTAAGAATACACAGAAGAACTGTACAAAAAAGATCTTCACAACCCAGATAATCATGATGGTGTGATCACTGACCTAGAGCCAGACATCCTGGAATGTGAAGTCAAGTGGGCCTTAGAAAGCATCACTACGAACAAAGCTAGTGGAGGTGATGGATTTCCAGTTGAGCTATTCCAAATCCTGAAAGATGATGCTGTGAAAGTGCTGCACTCAATATGCCAGAAAATTTGGAAAACTCAGCAGTGGCCACAGGACTGGAAAAGGTCAGTTTTCATTCCAATCCCAAAGAAAGGCAATGCCAAAGAATGCTCAAACTACTGCACAATTGCACTCATTTCACATGCTAGTAAAGTAATACTCAAAATTCTCCAAGCCAGGCTTCAGGAATATGTGAACCGTGAACTTCCTGATGTTCAAGCTGGTTTTAGAAAAGGCAGAGGAACCAGAGATCAAATTGCCAACATCCGCTGGATCATGCAAAAAGCAAGAGAGTTCCAGAAAAACATCTATTTCTGCTTTATTGACTATGCCAAAGTCTTTGACTGTGTGGATCACAATAAACTGTGGAAAATTCTGAAAGAGATGGGAATACCAGACCACCTGATCTGCCTCTTGAGAAATTTGTATGCAGGTCAGGAAGCAACAGTTACAACTGGACATGGAACAACAGACTGGTTCCAAATAGGAAAAGGAGTTCGTCAAGGGTGTATATTGTCACCCTGTTTATTTAACTTATATGCAGAGTACATCATGAGAAATGCTGGACTGGAAGAAATACAAGCTGGAATCAAGATTGCCGGGAAAAATATCAATAACCTCAAATATGCAGATGACACCACCCTTATGGCAGAAAGTGAAGAGGAACTCAGAAGCCTCTTGATGAAAGTGAAAGTGGAGAGTGAAAAAGTTGGCTTAAAGCTCAACATTCAGAAAATGAAGATCATGACATATGGTCCCACCACTTCATGGGAAATAAATGGGGAAACAGTGGAAACAGTGTCAGACTTTATTTTTCTGGGCTCCAAAATCACTGCAGATGGTGACTGCAGCCATGAAATCAAAAGACGCTTACTCCTTGGAAGGAAAGTTATGACCAACCTAGATAGCATATTGAAAAGCCGAGACATTACTTTGCCAACAAAGGTCCGTCTAGTCAAGGCTATGGTTTTTCCTGTGGTCATGTATGGATGTGAGAGATGAACTGTGAAGAAGGCTGAGTGCCAAAGAATTGATGCTTTTGAACTGTGGTGTTAGAGAAGACTCTTGAGAGTCCTTGCAAGGAGATCCAACCAGTCCATTCTGAAGGAGATCAGCCCTGGGATTTCTTTGGAAGGACTGATGCTAAAGCTGAAACTCCAGTACTTTGGCTACCTCATGCAAAGTGCTGACTCATTGGAAAATACTCTGATGCTTGGAGGGATTGGGGCAAGAGGAGAAGGGGATGACAGAGGATGAGATGGCTGGATGGCATCATTGACTCGATGGACATGAGTCTTAGTGAACTCCGGGAGTTGGTGATGGATAGGGAGGCCTGGCGTGCTGGGATTCATGGGGTCACATAAAGTCAGACACAACTCAGTGATTCATCTGATCTAATCTGAAGAAAAACATTTCCATAAGAAACACACAGTTTAGCTCAAGGTTTGGGAAAAGTTAAGTTGAGGTGGAACCAGGTATCGTCATGGCAACACAGAATTTTAAAAGAAGCCTCCTTTTAATTTTCTGTACAGAAGGGGAAAAAAAATTTTTTTACACTTGTAGTTTGCTTCCTCCTGCCGCTTAAGAGAGAGATAAAAAGTGTCTGACACTTTCAGCCTATTTCCTCCGTTTGTCGGCCCCTAGCCTTCCTGCCTCTTACCCTCTCACTTGTTCCTTTCCAGGCTAGCCCTGTTGCTTGTGGCTCTACCTGGCCAGGCATGTGGCATGACTGGCTCCTTGACCTGCAGCGGATTGTGAACGACCGCCAAATATCCATCATGATCAGTGAACAAGATAAAGTCTTACTTAGCTACATGATTGATTTGAAGGTCAGTGAGGGTGAATGAGGACAGGTGGGTAGAGGGGCTGGGCAGGGAAGTGGGGGATCATCTTATGCGGTGTGAGCACTTGGAGAGGCAGAAACTGTTGATGCCTGCCCCACAGGCAAGCTGCGAACCCCAGAAACTTGCACATTTCCCCTCCTCCTGGTCCTGGCAGGTGCAGGAACTGAGGCATCCCTGGTCGCGCTGCACACTGCTAAGTTTTTTTTCAGAGCAAACCCTACTTCAGGAACACAGTGATCGTTAAAGAGTACAACCTTAATATCACTGATACAACCTGCCTCCTAGGGTGGTGTGGGTGGATGGGGAAGGGAGTGGATGTTCCTCCTGCACAATCCTTCCCTGCCTCCCCTGTTTTCTCCAGGATATAGGCCCTGTCATTCCACTCCAGTCCACTGGTTCTGGGTTTATAAATGGGGAGCTCCAAGCTTCAGGCTGGAAACCAGCAGCTTTAAATTCCTCAACTAGTTGTTGGATCACAACAGCCCAGGATCACACAGAATTGCTGAAATGGGGTTGCTCTAAGCCTTCACAGAATTGGCGATTTGTGTTGGAGTTGTTCACTGTTCATGAAGGGTTCAGGTCCTGGTGAGCCCTATGCTGACCTTGTTCGTGCTTCCAGCAGCAAAGACCTGTGGGTCGGCCTCCTACAGTACTTCCCAGGGAGGTAGATCCTGCCATAAGAGGTTATTGACAGAAACACAGGTTATGAGGGGATCAAAGTTGGGCCCTGAAGGGACAGCCATAGAGGCTGGGACAGTCTCCTTTTCCAAAGGGGATGCTCAGGCTCATGCAGGCTGGAGGTGGAGCCTGGATTCAGGTCATACGGGTAGCAAGTTACAGGCTGAGAATGGAGGCTTGGGGAATTCATGTGACCAAGCCTCACTCGAAGAAGCTGTGATTATAAGATGAGAGAATCCTAGGTGATTCTGATAGAGGCAGGGTGAATCAAGCACCTTTGTCAGAATCATCTTTCCCCAGTTTGAGCCACCCCTAGGCCTCCTGCTGCTCACTGAGTTTGAGATTTCCCTGGGCCCTTAAGTCCTGACCTTCCTCCTGGAAAGCACCACCAGTTGGAATGGGTTTCTCTCCACTGTCCCTTGGCACTTTTGTACTGACTTTGGGGTCTTCTGTGAATTTCCACATCCACTGATTGGCCTCTCACCACTACCACACAGGTAAACTTGGAAACGACTTAAGGCTAGGTGGTGATCATACTGAACAGCTGTGGGAAGAAATGGACAGGGATCCCAAAAGGGCAGGACAAGGTGCCTACTGACACCATCTCCCATATTGCTGGACACAGGCATCTTCAGATACTGAAACACCTATTTTCCCGGTTTGTGTTTGTGTCACTGTGCCTTCCTCATGTGTGTTTACACATGTATGCTTGTGTCACCCGTGTTTGTGTGTGTTTCTGTGTGTGTGCATGTGTCTGGCCCACATCAGACTCAGAGAGGAAGGTGACAGAATATGAGACTTGGAGGAACAAGAAGAGGAGGCACGAGACATCCACAGGCTGGGGGAGACTTGTCAATGTATCTCTGTGGCGCCTCTGTCCAAGACAGGAAGGAAGAAAGGATGGCCAGTGACATCTCTGGACAGTGGTTCCACAAATCTACAATTACATCAAGAGACATAAACAAGCTTACGTTTCTGCTCTGTTGACCCATTTTTTTCTACCAGACTTTTTAATGACTCATCTCCCTAACTGGAAACAGCACACTTCCTCATACTCTGAAAAGCCCCAAGCAGTGATTGGTGTCTGAGAATCCATCTTCCAGACCCACCGCCCCACCTGGGGAGATGCTCACCCTATTCAATACAGAGGAATGCCAATGAGTCATGACAAAAGCTAGAAAATGGCTCCAGAACAATGCTCCAGGTAGCCAATTAGGTGTGGAAAACTGGGCTTGGGAGAAATTCCCAGAGGAAGAGACTTGCTGGAACCTCAATACTGAGGGGGGTAGAAACCAGTTGGAGAGATATCCACAGGCTCTCTCTCCTACAAAGGGTAAAAAACGGGGCTAAGAAGCCTGCTAACATGGCTAAGACAACTGCGATGTTACATGATCCAGATGATAGCCTGGATGATTTCTATGAAAGGCTGTGGTGAGGCCTTCTGGGTTTTCACCCCTTTTGATCCTGAAACCACTGAAAAACAACGGATGATAAATTCAGCCTTTGAGGGACAGGCCCAGTTGGACATCTGGAAAAAAAAAATATACAGATGTTAGAAGGGTTTGCAGGTGAAAATGCCACAGAACTGCTTTGCAAACAAAGTCTTTGTCAATCACAACCAAACAGCAAAACGTGTATGAAGCAAAAAGTCACACTCTTGGCAGCTGCCCTGTCAAAGTCTGCACTCCTGGTGGGACCACACCACAGGGCAAGGGGCCCAGATCCGAAAAAAGACAATCCCACTGAGCCACAATAGTGTGCCTATTGCAAGGAAAAGGTGCACTGGAAAAATGAGTGCCCCAGTCGCCCTGAGAAGAAAACCAAAGCAGCAGGCGCACCAAGCCGGTATTAACCCAAGCCACCCAGCATTAATCTGATCGGGCTAGCTCAAGCAGAATCCAACTAGAGGGGACTGGACTCTCTTCAACTGGGTCCCTGAGAGCCCATGGTCAGAATTCAAGTAGGGGGCCATACAATGGACTTTATGGTGGACACTGGCACTGAGCATTCTGTGGTCACCCAGGAGATAGCCCCCTTATTGTGAAAAGAAACTACCATCACTGGGGCACAGGCACCCATACCCACAGGCACCCATACCTGCAGGCCGTTTTGCAGTCCTTGACAATGCTGACTGAGGGGCCATGAGGTAGAGCACGAAATCCTGTTCCTGCCTTCCTGCTCTATTCCCTTGATGGGAGAGACCTGTTTGCTAAGATGGGGGCCCAGATTTCCTTTTCTGCTGATGGCTAACCTCAACTAAAGCTAGCAGGTCCACCTTCCTCCTTGATTATGACTCTTGCTGTAAGGTGAGAAGAAGAATGGCACCTGTATTTCTCCCTTCAAGGGGAAGGGACCATTCCTCCTGAATCAAAGACTAAGTACCCACCAGTTTGGGCCAAGGAAAATGCTCCAGATTTGGCAAAACCCTTTGCTACCATCCTGTTTGATCTGAAACCAGGAGCTCAGCCTGTAAAACTACAATAGTATCTGATTCTCCAGTAGGCCCAGCTGGGAATCCAGGCTCATTTACAGCGACTACTCCAATGCAGCCTTCTGATGAAATGCCAGTCACCCTGGAACACCCCACTACTACCCATGAAGAAGCCAGGGACACATGACTATGATCCAGTTCAGAGCTTAAAGAGCTGTAAATGAGGCAACAATTACTCTATTCACTGCAGTGCCTAAACTGTACACCCTACTAGGACTGATCCCTTCCACAGCTGAACGGTTTACTTTCTTGCACTTGAAAGATGCCTTCTTCTGCCTCCAGCTTGCACCTGTCAGCCAACCACTATTTGCCCCTGAATGGGAAAACCCACATGAGAAACAAGGAACAGCTCTCTTGGACGAGGCCTCCTCAGGATTTCAAGAACTCCCCTACTCTGTTCAAGTGGAGCTTTGGCCACTGACTTAGTGCAATTTCCTGGACAGGAGTTAGACTGTGTCCTGATGAAATAGGTCATTGAGCACAACACAGGCTTGACGCCTAGAAGGAACAAAGGCCCTTGTCTCCTTGTTAATGGAAGCTGGGTACCGGGTATCAAAGAAAAATGCACAAATCTGTAAAAGACAAGTCAAAGATCTAGGTTTTAGCATCATCTGGGGCCAGTGAATGCTGGGAACTGAAAGAAAATGAGCAGTTTGCGCCAACCCTCCCCCTACCACTTGCCAGAATGTCCATGAGCTCCTGAGAGCAGCAGGATTCTGCAGGATATACATCCTTGGATGTTCAGACCTGGCCAGACCCCAATATGAGGCCCTGAAAGGAGAAGAAAAGGATCCCCTTGAATGGGAGCCAAGAGGCGGCATTTCAAACAATTAAGGCCAAAGCTTCCGATGCTTCAGCCCTAGAGCTTCCAAATGTAACCAGAGAGCTCAGTCTCTGTGTTCATGAAAAGTACAAAATGGCCTTGGGAGTCTTGACCCAAAAATTCAGGCCTTCACAAAGGCCGGTGGCCTACTTGTCTAGATAGATGGTCACCCTACCTCCAAGCAGTAGCAGCCACTACCTTGCTAGTGAGGGAGGCTGACAAATTAATGTTGGGGCAAAACCTAAATGTTAGGTCATACACTCAGTTGTAACCCTGATGGATAGCAGAGGCCACTACTGGCTCACACATGTACGAATGACTCAGTATCAAGGGTTACTATGAGAACATCCATGGTAAAACTGCAAGGTGTATGAACTCTAAAACCAGCTATCTTTCTACCAAAAGAAGCAGGGCCCTTGGAACATGATTGCTTGGAATTACTAGATGAAGTATATTGTAACAGACCAGACCTGACTGACAAGCGACTCCACAATCCAGACCTGGTCCTATATACTGATGATAGCAGCTTCAGGGAAAACAGGAAGAAGATGGCTGGGTATACTGTAGTGTCTGACTCTCAAGTGGAGGAAGGAGAGGTACTTCCTCATGGATGGTCAGTGCAGAGAGTGGAGTTATGGGCATTAACCAGGGCCCTGGAACTCAGCTGAGAGCAGTGAGTCAATACCTATACAGACTTGTGGTATGCTTTTGCTATTCTATATGTCCATGGAGCCTTATACAAGGAAGAGGACTACTTACAGCAGGAGTGAAAGAGGTAAAACCCCAAGGTGAAATCCTGAAACTTCTGGAAATATTATGGGAACCAACAGAAGTGGCAATTGTCCACAGCAAAGGTCACCAGAAGGGAGGTGACCCGGTGGACAAAGGGAATGGTCATGCTGATGCAGCCATCAAGGAGGCTGCCTGGGGGCAGCCACCAGACAAATAGAAAGTCCTGCTAGCCCTGGATAGATACCAGCGGCCCCCAGGTACTCTCCCGAGGAGGAAAAATGAATAAAACTGGAAGAGGGAACCAAGGCCAAGATGGGATGGTGGCTCACACAAGACCACGAGTCTATGTTACGGCACATCTGGCCTACAAGCTGGTGTACCAGCAACATGAACTGACCCTTTGGGCAAGACTGCCTTAGACACTTTGCTAGGCCCATACTATCTCATTGCTCACCTCCTGTCACTCTGTTCTTCTGTCTCCTAGCGATGTGTAACCTGTTTACAAAATAATGCTTGCCAGGGGCCTAGTAGGTCGGCAGGGACACAACATTGTAGACTATCCCCTTTTGAAGATATGGAAGCAGACTTCACTGAAATCACCCCAAATCAGGATTTAGATACTGTGTAGTTTTTATCTGCACCTTTTAAGGCTGGGTGGCAGCCTTTCCTACCCAAACTGAAAAAGCAAGACAAGTAACCAAAGCACTCCTGAAAGACATTGTCCCCAGATATGGAATGCCTCTGACCATAGGGTCGGACAATGGACCGGCATTTGTAGCTGACACAGAACAACACTTGGCAAAGGCTTTGAAAACCCAGTGGAAATTGCATGCTGCCTACCATCCCCAGGGCTCAGGGAAAGTGGAATACGTGAATCGAACCCTCAAACAAACACTAGCAAAACTATGCCAGGAGACAAGCTTATCTTGGGTAGGCATGTGGCCTGTGGTCCTCTTAAAGTGAGGAGTTTGCCCCGGGCAGGGATAGGGTTTTCACCATTTGAAATCCTGTATGGACGACCACCCCCACTAGTCAACTTAACTAGTCAACTAGACACCAGAGAACTGGGGAACATGGACTTATATAGGCAGCTGCAAGGGTTAGGACACACAATCTCTCAAATACATACAAGGATAATTGATAGAATACCCATACCTTAAGCACAGTAGTACATCCTAACCAACCAGGGGACTGAGTATGGGTAAAGGATTGCAAAAAAGAGCCTTTAAAACCCATGTGGAAAGGGACTTATTCTTTAAACTTAACTACCCACACTGATTTCAAGGTGGCAGGAATAGACACTTGGCTGCATTACTCCAGAGTCAAACCTCCAAGTCTGACTGATAGCCAAGAGAAGTGGGAAACGACCCTTAGTCTGGAGGAACCCCTGTGCCTGATCTCACGGAGAAGGAAACAGCCACCCCCAAAGCCCCACTCTGGCCACATTGGAAGCTGGTCAATAAAAGCATGGCTGAAGCTTGAGGAACCAATAGGACCGACAAAAGGTAGATGTATTGGTTATTAATTGGTCTTGGACTCCCCCTATTCATCTTATTTGGAATAGGGCTTTACTCTCTCCCCCAGAGTGGACTTGTATCCAAAAACACTCTCTCTGCTTTGCCTACTTCTTCATAGTTCTTGTTTTTTGGAGTCTCCTCCTACTGTGATCAACTTAAGTATGAAAACAGCATATTTTTGCCTTACAGTTCTGTTAAGTTGTAAAATCCCCTCCTCATCTGAGAGCCAGGATGATTGTTCTGAATGTATGGAGTCTTTCTACCATGAGGGTAAATGGGCCCAAGGATTCACTAACTATAGATACAAACCAACCACATAATATAGTTCAGCTTTCCCATGCACTAGGGAAGGGAAGCATTACTGGGAGGGAGAAATTAGAGCCCACAGTGTGAATGGCCTAACGTGCTATGGCACCCCAAGACAGATGGTCTGCTGGGCTCGTCAGACTCATTTTGGGTTGTCAGATGTGAGGGGGTGGGGGACAAGACCAGGCTAGGAAAGAACCAGCCCAAGAGATGGTTAAACAGTTAAAGGCACAAGTAAGCAAGCCATACCCATTGGCATCAGGTCCAAACATAGGGTCCTCTGGACTGTACAACCAGCTTTAAGCCTCCCTCAAAGATAAGTTAGAAATGCCCACTATTAGTAATAATCCTTTTATTCATCTAGCTGAAGAGGTGGCCCTGGAATTAAATGTCACTAGCTGCTGGGTTTGTGGAGGTTCTCTGTTGTTTAAAACATGGCCCTGGAAGTGTACTGGATCAGATGCCTTTCTGCTATTGATGGAATCGAACAATTAGCAGGCGTGCAGGGGATCCTATTCAGAGTTGGACCCTGTCCAAGGAAACAGTAGACCTAAACTGGGAAGGGATAAATTATACCTGGGTCAGAGAAAGAAAATGCAGAAGAGCCCTGGTCTATAATGATACCTATAAGAAACTTCCATGGTGGCCAGGGGCCCCAACCTAGTATTGGGCTCCCCAAAAAGGAGGGAATGGAAATCACACTTGCACTCCCTTCAACTCCACTTCTGGGATTCTAGAGCAAAACTGTGCAGGAAATCAACCTGATACTAATCCCTTTTTTGCAATCCCAGGCATTAGCCCATATTGGAAGCATCTTTACTCCACAAACCCAGACTTATGGCAGCCCCAAGGGGGACTTTTTGGAATTGTGGGAGAAGGGCCTACTCAGGGCTCCCATCCACATGTGGAAGAACCTGCACCATAGGAAGACTTCAGTCAGGTTTCTTCCTCTTATCCAACACCAGGGGACACACTGCTTTTCCCTGAAAAACAGAGAAAAATGATTCCTAGAGCTAGGGGGAAAACAAAACTGGGACAAAGATGGGAGTTGGGGATACAGGACTCCCATTTACATGCTCACCCGCACAATCTGACTGCAGGCGGTACTTGGGATTATAACTAATGAAATCACAACTGTGTTGGAACTGTCACTACAACAATCCCAGATGAGGACTTTCATCTATCAATATCGAACAGTGGAGGAAGGAGGAGCTTGTGGGAAATTCAACCAACCTGACTGTTGTATCCAAATAGATGACAATGGAAAAGTTCTGACAGACATAGCTAGAAATACTGGGAAGATTGCCCATGTTCTGGTTCAGACAATGTTTCTGGTTAAGACAATGATTGGAATTGTTGTAGTCATACTCACAGATGTCTGCTTATTCCCTGCTTCATACCCATCCTAATCAAATACGTAACAGGGTTCATTCATATAAACAGTTGTTGAATGGAGAACAGCCACCTAGATGTTGCTTTTAAAGGGTTACCAGCCAGTTCTGGATGATGATGTTCTCTGACTGCCACAGATGCACCCTAAACATCAAGAGGGCAGGATGAGATAGAAACCAGATCAAAGCCCCCAGTGAAAGTAACAATCTTGTGCTTTCCCTTCCTTTGTCTTGTGTTAACAGCTGCTGCTCATCAATCACCGCTTACGCACCTGATCTCCTACTTGCTGGTTACCTCCTCTCCTAGCGAACCAGGGCTATCTGGGGAAGGGAGGGATCTGAGCTGTTTGAACAGGAAATTTATGGTGTATCAAAGATACCCAGAATAAAAGCGGGACACTCAGTCTTTGGAGGTGACTCCACTGAGCCCACACCAGTGCTGAATAAACCCAGCTGTCCTGTATCTTTGAGTGCCACTTATCTCTTTCTGATGCCATGTAGTCTATAACAACACTACTATGTCAATCAGCTGACTCATGGCCTACTTTCCCATGGCCTTTCTTTATTTCAAACAGTCCTCAGAAACTTGCCTTGTCTGTGCTTTTGCATTCTATCTGCCTTTTCTTTTTTTTGAGAGACTCTTGTATGGCAAGAGGAATTACTATAAACTGGGCCATCTTTAGTGGTAGGAAGTCATTTAGCACAATTGGTACAGTTGGAAAAGTGAGAGGAAAGTCCTAATACAAACATGTAACTTCCAAGTTAATGCTATCTTCTGGTAGTATGAGTAGAGAAGTAGTCAACGAGAAAGAAAATGAAATCCCAGATACGTGGTTATCTCGTTATGATCTCAAAACTGAAATATGCTTAAGAGAACAGTCTATATATAGGTGAATCCCGACTCCAGCTCTATTAAGTATTCACACTGAACAAGTGTGACCGAGCAAGTCTCCTTTAAGTCATCGCCCCCCTTCCCCCAAATAATATCTCCTGAATTTCTAAGCCATTGCACTGCAGTTGGTCTAGTCTAGTATGATGAGGCATTAAGATTGTCAAAGCTCATTGAGGCCAGAGACCACATTGTTTATTACATTTTGAAATATGTCCCCAAGGCTTGAAGACAGGTCTGGAGCAGCTCCCACCACCCCAAAAAGACAGATCCTAGCTCTGAAATCTCCCCTTCATTCTCCGGTCCATCTTTCCTCCATCTTATCACCAACCTGAAGCATTCTGTGTTCACTGAACTGGAAAGATTCTCTGTTCTTGCAGTAGTCATCGTCTTCCACAAGTGCCTGCCCATTGTCTGTATTTTGAACTGTTTGTTGATGGAATTAAAACATTTGAATAATGAAAATTAGAGGCCGCAGACAGGCTTGCATGGGAACTTCTTTATTAATTTCCACAGAGGGACCCTGCACTGCCTTATGGCTGAGTTGAATATTATTAGTGATATGAATCCTATCGACTGAATCATCTGGAAGATGAATAATTTCCCTCTGAAAGTGGCACAAAAGACTTTTACATGACTTCACTCTTGGTGCACATCTTCTCCATAATACCCTGTACCTGGTACTCTTACATACAAATATTCTCAGTTGATCATGCATTTGGCCTGATGTGCTGCACTACAGACACTGTCTTCTAGGCTTGGCTAAGATGGAAGTGGAGAGATCTTGTTGGCACAATTTCTCAAGTTTGTAGAGGACTTAAAGTCTGCACTCTTTAAGTGCAGAACTTGTGACATAGCCCTGGCATGGCTGCAGGTTTTAATGCTGAGTTTGCCTGGAACTGTTGTTTTACTGCTCATACAGCCCTTATTGGGATTGAGGGCCCTGTACATTTCCATGGGTTGGGGCACTTCAGTGTGGACTGGATTGCATTCCTTTTTTTTTTTTTTTTTCCAGATATGTACTTTGCAAGTAGGAATGGTGGTGTCTTGGGGTTCTCAGGAAACCAGAGGACTGCTGATAAGAGTGGCGACCATAGGCCACAAATACTGCCATGGAGAAGGTAACACTAACACACCTGGCAAACTCTCTGGGAAAAAAGCCCAGGTGGTTTCAATGGTTTGGGAGGGCTTGTGATCCTCTAGGCTTCCCCATGGCTACTACAGCCTAGTGTCTTGGTTAGGGCAGGTTTAGGGAGGCATGGTTGCCATGACATCATGACTCTGTGACATTACTAGTGCAATAGACAACAATGCCTTGGTCACTTTCCTCTTCCAGATGAAAGGAGAGGACTGTATCTATTTTATGAGGTGTGGCTGCCTTCATGATAGGCTTATTTTCTTCTACCACTTACTGTAAATGATGCTCATTCTAGTACTTCCTAGGCCAACTTTACCCATGAAATAGGAACAAGTTCTAGCCCAGTTGAATCTGGAAAGAAACAGTGAAATCTCTCAGAGAGTGTTAAGTATCTGTGAGGATCATCAGATTATGTGTTAGAGATTCCTTTACCAGTTTCCTTTCCATGAGAACCTAGGTAAGAAAAGGAGGCCTCATTTGAAACTGAAAGCCTCTTTTCAAGAGGAAGTGGGTGTGTTGGTTTTCTAGGGGTGCCAGAACAATGAGAACCATGCCAGGTAGCTTAAAAAGATGTTTTTCTCAAGCTTCTGGGGATCAAATCAATAATCAAAGGGTCAAGAGATTTGTTCTGCTCTGGGCTGTGTCAGTCCAGAATTTTCTGGCTTTGTCTTCACACAGTAATGTCTCCGTGTTGTCTGTGACTGATCTCCTTTTCTTATAAAGAATCAGTTGTATTAACCCAGCTACCTAATTAGAGGCCCTATTTCCAAATAGCATCAGAAGAAAAGGCAATCTATTCATATTTTGACTAAATATAATGTACAGAGAGTTATGTCTTCAGCATACAAATTTTGAGAGGATACAATTTATTCATAATATTCATTTTCTTCTCTCAACTTGCTACTGCTAAATATTCATCTGTATCCAAAAGGTCACCCCACTAACCAGCTTGCCTGAACCCAGAAAGCAGCTGCTTAAGAAAAAATGGGTTGTTTAGGAGTAATACAGTTGAAAATAAAATTCAAAATTTCTTACCAATCTAGAAATCCTCTCCACAAAGACAGAATGGAGGGAAACATTTCTATTATTGAATAAGTATTAAACAATAATGTGATGCACATGATAACCAAACTAATAAAAGACTTCAAAGAGAAAAGAGATATTATAAATATGTTTCCTAGTAAACTGTTGACTACGCTAAAGCCTTTGACTGTGTGGGTTGCAACTAACTGTGGCAAATTCTTAAAAAGATGGAAATACCAGACCACCTTACCTGCCTCCTGAGACATCTGTATACAGGTTAAGAAGCAACAGTTAGAACCAAACATGGAACAATGGACTGGTTCAAATTGGGAAAGGAGTATGTCAAGCCTGATTATTGTTATCTTGCTTATTTACTTACATGAAGATTACATCATGGGAAATGCAGGACTGGATGACACACAAGCTAGAATCAAGACTGCAGGGAGAAATATCAATAACCTCAGATATGCAGATGACAACAACCTAATGGCAGAAAGCAAAGAGAAATTAAAGAGCCTCTGGTTGAAAGTGAAAGAGGAGACTGAAAAAGGCTGATTTAAAACTTAACATTCAAAAACTAAGATCACAGCATTTGGTCCCATCACTTCCTGGAAATAGATGTGGATACAAAGGAAACAGTGACAGACTTTATTTTCTTGGGCTCCAAAATCACTGCAGGTGACTGCAGCTGTGAAACTAAGAGTTTTGATGTTTTGAAGAAATCCTATGGCACATCTAAACAGCATATTAAAAAGCAGACCCATTATTTACTGACAAATTTCCATACAGTCAAAACTACGGTTTTTGCAGTAGTCATGTATGGATGTGAGAGTTGGACCATAAGGAATGCTGAGTGCCAAAGAATTGATGCTTTTGAACTGTGGTGTTACAGAAGACTCTTGAGAGTCTCTTGGACAGCAAGGTGATAAAACCAATCATTTTAAAGGAAATCATTTCTGAAAGTCATTGGGAGGACTGATGCTGAGGCTGAAGTTCCAATACTTTGGCCACCTGATGGGAAGAACCAACTGCTTAGAAATGACACTGATGTTGGGAAAGATCGAAGGCAGGAGAAGAAAGGAATGATGAAGGACAAGATGATTGAATGGCATCACTCACTCAGTGGACATGAATTTGAGCAAGCTCCAGGAGATGAAGAATTACAGGGAAGCCTGGCATGCTGCAGTCCATGGGGTTGCGAAGATTCAGAAACAATAAAGCAACTGAAATGATCCTAGCAAGCAGTTTATTACAAAATTTTCAAAATAAGAAGCAGTCCTCAAAAAGACCTGATTAAAACATTCATCACAGTTATTTTGCCCTAAATTTACATAGTAATTGGGGTAATCATCACTGTTTTCTAATTTGTTTCTAGAGAGAAGGATAAACTTCACATAATTTTATGACTGAATGTGGTTGTGGAAAGAGGCAGACCCTCAGATGGTCTGTTACACTCCACAGAATTGAGAGATAAGATGCTACTATTAACAATTGAGAAATAAGATGCTACTATGAACAAATATCCATGTATCCATAGGCAAACCACTTCAGTATTCTTCCTTGAAAACCCTATCAACAGTATGAAAAGGCAAAAAGCTAGGACACTGAAAGGTGAACTTCCCAGGTCGATAAGTGCCTAAAATACTACTGGAGATATCGGTGGAGAAATAGCTCCAGAAAGAATTAAGAGATGAAGCCAAAGCAAAAACAACACCCAGCTGTGGATGTGACTGATGATAGAAGTAAGGTCCAATGCTGTAAAGAGCAATATTGCATAGCAATCAGGAATGTTAAGTCCATGCATGAATCAAGGTAAATTGGAAGTGGTCAAACAGGTAATGGCAAGGTGAACATCAATATTTTAGGAATAAGCAAACTAAAATGGATTGGAATGGGTGAATTTAACTCAGATGACCATGATATCTACTACTGTGGGCAAGAATCCTTTAGAAGAAATGGAGTAGCCATCATAGTCAAGAAAAGAGCCAAACTCAAAAAAAAAAAAAAAAAGACAGAAAGAAAAAAGAAAAGAGTCCAAAATACAGTACTTGGATGCAATCTCAAAAATGGCAGGAGGACCTCTGTTCATTTTCAAGGAAAACCATTCAATATCACAGTAATCCAAGTCTATGCCCTGACCAGTAATGCTGAAGGAGATGAAGTTGAATGGTTCTATGAAGACCTACAAGACCTTTTAGAACTAACATCCAAAAAAGATGCCCTTTTCATTACAGGGGACTGGAATGCAAAAATAGGAAGTCAATAAACACCTGGAGTAACAGGAAAATTTGGTCTTGGAGTAGAGAATGAAGTAGGGCAAAGGCTAATAGGTTTTGCCAAGAGAACGTACCGGTCATAGCAAACACCCTTGTCCATCAACACAAGAGAAGACTCTACACATGGACATCATAAGATCATCAACACTGAAATCAGATTGATTATATTCTTTGCAGCCAAATATGGAGAAGCTCTACAAAGTCAGCCAAAACAAGATCAGGAGTTGACTGGCTCAGATCATGAAATCCTTATTGTCAAACTGAGACTTAAATTGAAGAAAGTAGGGAAAAACAGTAGACCAAAGGGGCATGACCTAAATAAAATCCCTTATGATCTAAACAGTGAAAGGGACAAACAGACTCAAGGTGTTACATTTGATAGACAGAGTTCCTGAAGAACTATAGATGGGGGTTCATGACATTGTCCAGGAGACAGGGATCTAGACCACCCCAAGAAAAATAAACGTAAAAAAGCAAAATGGTTGTCTGAGGAGGCCTTACAAATAGCTGTGAAAAGAAGAGAAGCAAAAAGCAAAGGACAAAAGGAAAGATACATCCATTTACATGCAGAGTTCCAAGAATAACAAGGAGAGACAAGAAAGCCTTCCTCAGTGATCAGAGCAAAGAAATAGAGGAAAACAATAGAATGGGAAAGACTAGACATCTCTTCAAGAAAGTTAGAGATACCAACAGACTATTTCATGCAAAGATGGGCTCAATAAAAGAAAGAAATGGTATGGACCTAACAGAAGAATAAGATATTAAGAAGAGGTGGCAAGAGTACAGAGAAGAACTGTACAAAAACGATCTTCACAATCCAAATAATCACGATGGTGTGATCACTCACCTAGAGCAAGACATCCTGGAATGTGAAGTCAAGTGGGCCTTAGGAAGCATCACAATAAATAAAGCTAGTGGAGGTGATGGAATTACATTTGAGCTATTTCAAATCCTAAAAGATGATGCTGAGAAAGCAGTGCACCCAATATGCCAGCAAATTTGGAAAACACAACAGTGGCCACAGGACTGAAAAAGGGCAGTTTTCCTTCCACACAATTGCACTCATCTCACACGCTAGTAAAGTAAAGCTCAAAATTCTCCAAGCCAGGCTTCAGCAATACGTGAACCGTGAACTTCCAGATGTTAAAGCTGGTTTTAGAAAAGGCAGAGGAACCAGGGACCAAATTGCCAACATCTGCTGGATCATCAAAAAAGCAAGAGTTCCAGAAAAACATCTATTTCTGCTTTATTGACTATGTCAAAGCCTTTGACTGTGTGGATCACAATAAACGGTGGAAAATTCTGAAAGAGATGGGAATACCAGACCACCTGACCTGACTCTTGAGAAACCTGTATGCAGGTCAGGAAGCAACAGTTAGAACTGGACATGGAACAACAGACTGGTCCAAACAGGAAAAGGACTATGTCAAGGCTGTGTATTGTCACCCTGTTTATTTAACTTCTATGCAGAGTACATCATGAGAAACACTGGGCTGCAAGAAGCACAAGCTGGAATCAAGATTGCCGGGAGAAATATCAATAGCCTCAGATATGCAGATGACACCACCCTTTTGGCAGAAAGTGAAGAGGAACTCAAAAGCCTCTTGATAAAGTGAAAGTGGAGAGTGAAAAAGTTGGCTTAAAGCTCATCATTCAGAAAACGAAGATCATGGCACCTGGCCCCATCACTTCATGGCAAATAGATGGGGAAACAGTGGAAACAGTGTCAGACTTTATATTTTTGGGCTCCAAAATCACTTCAGATGGTGACTGCAGCCATGAAATTAAAAGATGCTTACTCCTTGGAAGAAAAGTTATGACCGACCTAGATAGCATATTCAAAAGCAGAGACATTACTTTGCCAACAAAGGTCTGTCTAGTCAAGGCTATGGTTTTTCCTGTGGTCATGTATGGATGTGAGATTTAGACTGTGAAGAAAGCTGAGTGCTGAAGAATTGATGCTTTTGAACTGTGGTGTTTGAGAAGACTCTTGAAGTCCCTTGGACTGCAAGAAGATCCAACCAGTCCATTCTGAAGGAGATCAGCCCTGGGATTTCTTTGGAAGGAATGATGCTAAAGCTGAAACTCCAGTACTTCGGCCACCTCATGCGAAGAGTTGGCTCATTGGAAAAGACTCTGATGCTGGGATGGATTGGGGGTAGGAGGAGAAGGGGACGACAGAGGATGAGATGGCTGGATGGCATCACTGACTCTATGGACGTGAGTCTGGGTGAACTCCGGGAGTTGGTGATTGACAGGGAGGCCTGGCATGCTGGGATTCATGGGGTTGCAAAGAGTCAGACATGACTGAGTGACTGTACCGAACTAAACTTAACTGAAGCACTGATGGTGTAAACAGCAGCAGAAGTCTTACTGAGTAGAAGATTTATTTAAACCTCAGATTGAAGATAAAACACCTGAAGAATTGATGGTAATAAAACACAATGGAGATGGTCCAATGTAAATAAGATCACCTTCTAGAGTAGACTGGTGGATTTAGAACAATGATAAACCACTACACACTTATCAGAAAGGTCAAATACAAAAATCTGATAAAGAATTTAGGGGCAAAGATGAGGAACAATAAGAACTCTCATTTGTTTTTATTAGGATTACAAAATGGAAGAGTCACTTTGGAAGCAATCTCTTACAGAGCTAAATATTGTCATACCACATGATCTAACAATTACACTTCTAGTTAGTTCACCAAATGATTTGACAGCTAATGCCCACATAAAAACATGCACCTGAATTTTATAACAGCTTAATTCATACTCTCTCTCACTCCCTCTGTCGCTCTTACACACACACACACACACACAAATTGGAAGTAACAAAAGTGTCCTTTAATAGATGTATGGATAAACAAACAACGGTACGTCAACATAACAGAATATTATTCACGAATAAAAAGAATCAACCTATCAAATAACAAAAACAAATGGATGAAACCTGAATGAATGTTATTAAGTAAAGTAAGCTAGCCTCGAATAGGTTATACAGTGCATGCAGCCAATTGTACGTTCTGGGAAAGGTGAAACTGCAGAGCAAATAAAAAATATCAGAGGCTTTTTTCTTTGCATCACAATAGTTCTATTAGTCTGGATACAGTATGTCAACCTTCAACAACTCCTCTCCTACACTGACACACAAATCCACTCAGTTGGAGTCTTCATTGCCCCAGAGCTCATATACTGTAATGTTATTCTGTGTGTCTGCAGGAACCTCAACATTGGCAGGGTTGAGGTTAGCACTGGTTAGTAGTTTCAGATTCCACACCCTGGACACACATTTCACAAGGTCCATCTCAAGCAGGATTAAGGTATCAAACATATAGTCTTTTTCTAGGGAAGCCTTTTTTCTTTTTCTTTCCCAGAGAGCCAAATGAACCACCCTAACGTGTAGGAGGAGTCTGCAGATTACTCTCGCCACTCTCTCCTGTCAACTTCACTGTCACATACATCAGCACAATGAAAAAAAGCCAGAGCAACGTGACCTCAAACCAGACTTGGGCATGCTCTGGTAGATTCTGCCAAATTAGAAAGTGTCCTCTGCAGAGGACCTTACCCTGGAGCTCCCCTGAGCCAAGAGGAAATGGCTCCTGGTGTGATGGTCTGACCTGGCACCTGGAGACTGAAGACCAGGCAGGGCTGGGCCCTTACTGATGTCATAAAGAGCCCATGTGGCCATTGGGAAAGGAGTTTTGCAAGGCCAACTAGAAGTAGGGCTTAAAGGGAAATGGGGACATTTTTTGCAGGCAATCGAAAAAGAGGTGGGGGTTGACAAAATGCCATCTCCTTACCAGTGTATTCTTTCTGAACCTGATGTTCTACTGGAAGGGTGGATCCATCTTCTATTCTCATTATTCCATTTGTTGAATCCAGACCCTGGGTTGAGCAGAACAGAGCCCTGGGCATGTGTCCCTGTGGAGCAGAGAGCCAAGTGAGAAAGAAAGATATTAAAGCAGAGGTCAGAAACTAGGAGCCACTGATATGTTTTGTGTGGGCTGCTGCTGCTGCTGCTAAGTCGCTTCAGTCGTGTCCAACTTCTTGTGAGCCCATAGACGGCAGCCCACAAGGTTCCCCATCCCTGGGAGTCTCCAGGCAAGAACACTGGAGTGGGTTGCCATTTCCTTCTCCAGGCATAGGGGATGTTTTAGGGCAGTGAAACTATTCTGTATGATGTTATGGTAAATACATGGCGCTATATATTTGTCAAAACCCATAGAACCTTACAGCAAAAAAAAAAAAAAAAAAAAGTTAATCAATATATGCATATTTAAAGAAAAAAACTTTTTGACATCAAGAATGGAATGCAGAATTTGACCAAACAATCAAAAAATGTATGAAACCACCTCACTAAGATCCACTGAATTAAGGAACTTTGGAAATGAGTAGATTTTGCAAGACTGAAAGCAAAAGATAAAACCACTGAAATCTAGTTGGTAGTGTTTTTCTCATAGAAGTATAGGTTAACAATCCTGATACTGTTACACATGCATACTTGAACAGTTTCATAGTTGGCACATGAATATTAATAGATAATTATATTTCTTTGTCTGGTTAGCTGAAAGGGTCTAAGAGAAATGATACTCTCAAATAATGAAAGAAATAAACACAGATCTTGGTTCCCAATACTAATTTCCAATAAAAGGAACCAGGCTTCTTGGAGAAATTAGTGATTGTAGGGCTCAGGGAGGAAATATAGAAGAGGAGTCTGGGGAAACTTATTCTATCAAAAAGGAAATGCTAAAAAAAAAAAAAAAGAAAAGAAAAGAAAGAAAGAAAGAAAGAAAAAGCCCAGAGTAATGAGGTTATGTCAAAGAAGACAGGAACGAGCTTCCAATGGCCAAAACTATAACAAGATGAGCAATATAATAAATTAAGTAAGTCATCTTTTGGGATTATACCCAAAACTATAAAATGACTATCTATGGGCCATACTGATATAATTAAATGATTGAATACATGTGAGACAATAGACCAATTTCCCACGAAGAAGAATTTCAGATAGTTGACATAGGTAATTCGACTTTCAGGGAGGTGGAGTGTAACTCCCTGTTCCTGAAGAGTGAGTTACACGTAGTGACTTCCTTCCAAAAAATACAACAATATGGAGAGGGAGAAAAAGGAGTAACTTGACAGTGATATAACATGACAAACACTACTTCAGCCAGGTGGTAAAAATCAGCATTACCAGTGATAAGTCTTGTTGATCGTGTCACATGATTAAAAGGACATTCCACCTCTGCAGTCTTCTTCCCCCCAAATCCATGAAGTGACAGTGAATGTGAAAGTTGCTCAGTCATGTCCAACTCTTCAAAACACCATGGACTATACTGTCCATGGAATTCTCTAGGCCAGAGTACGGAGTGGGTAGCCTTTCCCTTCTCTAGGTGATCTTCCAACCCAGGGATCAAACCTAGGTCTCCTTCTTTGCAGATGGGTTCTCTACCAGCTGAGCTACAAGGGAACCCCCTCCCAAAAAATCCATAGCCCCAAGCTAATAGGAAAATCATCAGACAAATCCAAATTGGGAAACATTTTATAAAATACCTGATAGTATTCCTCAAAAGTATCAAGGTCATAAAAAATAAGAGAAGTATGCGACATTGTCACAACCGAGTAGAACATGAAAGGCATGGCTATTACATGCAATGTGGGATCCAGGATGGGTTCTTGGAACAGAAAAACAATATTAGGTTAAAAAATTAAGAAAATCTTAGTAGGAAAAATCTTAGAGATAATGTAGGTACTCTATTTTATGAGAATATGGGTGATATTTGGGAACTTTCTGATATAAGAAAAATATCTTTGCTTTCTTGTAAATCTAAAATCATTCCGATGTTTTTTAAAGCTTATTTTCAAATCATAGAGCAATAGAGGCAACATTAACATTGTTTCCTGATGACACAATTGTGTATCTGGAGACTCCAAGAGAAAAGTTCTCTATACAGTTAGCCTTTCTTATCCATTTGTTTCACATCCAAGGATTCATTCAAGTGTGGATTAAAAAAAAAAAAAATATATATATATATATATATATATATATATATATATATATCTCCAAAAAGTTTCAAAATTCAAACTGCAAATTTATCACGTGCTGGAAGCAATTTACATATCTTTTACATTGTATTAGGTTCATAAGAAATTTAGACATGATTTAAAGTATATGGGAGGATGTGTTTAGTTTATATGCAAATACTAAAACGCTATGCTACTTACTTAAGGGACTTGAACGTCTGTGGATTTCGGTATCTGATGGTTGGCAGGGGTGTCCTAGAACCAATCTCCCACAGATATCCAGGGAAAGCTGTATTTTAAAGGAATTGACCTAGATGGCTGGATAAAAATAATAATATATAAAACAGTGTTCCTAAATACTAACAAGTAATTACATTTATAAAGGAAGACACCATTTATAATAGCTGCAAACAGATAAATATTAAGACTATATTTAAGAACAAATATGCAATAGCTATTTGAAGAAAATTCTGAAATGCTACTGAAAAATGCAATGAAATGCATGATGAAATGAAAAGATATCTCTTTGGGGAAGAAACTATTTTATACAGATATCAATTGTGCCCAAATTATTCTATAATTATGATAAGATTTCAGCAAGAATACTAATATATTTGGTGTGGGAAATAAGCTAATTCTAAAACATATATGGAAAAATAAACACGTAATAAGTGGCAGGACATTTCTGAAAAAGAAGAATAATGAGCATGAAGACTGTACTTGCCAGATTTTAAAGCATGTGGATAACCGATATACTTACATAGAGAAGTACTGTTATACGACTAGTACTGGTACATGGCTAGTCTTAGAGTTCACGAGGTAACAAATGAAAGCAGAAATCAACTTAACTAAACACACACAGCTTTTGTCTGAATGTGGCACCCCCAAAATTCATGTTGTAAACCTGATGTCCAGTGTGATGGTATTAGAAGGTGGGTCCTTTGGGAGATATTTAGGTCATGAGGGTGGAGCCCTCAAGACTGGAGATTAATGCTGTTACAAAGAGAACTCACAGAGCTCCCTAGCTCCTTTTGCCATATGAGAATACATTAAGTCCCTTACATAGGAATCTTCAAATTGCCCACTTTCAAAGATTCGAACCTGCATTCCCATGTCCAATCTCGTAAGTTAGTTCAAGTGTCTGGTGGACATTGTCACATGTGTGCATCCTCTACAAGAAGTTGTGCTTTTGTGTATTTTACAGCACAGTACTGCATAGAGTAAATTAGTGCACTACCTTTATTTCTAGCCCAGGATGTCGGGAAGCATGTGTAAAAACAACAGTATATAGGTCATTTTGTTAGTTGAGTACTAATGCTAATTTTTTTGGACTTTCGAACAAATTGGGTTTATATGTGCACTCTACAAATGAAACTCATTCAAATGCAGGAGACTACCAACAGGAGAGAAGTCTGCAACCCAGAAAAGGGCCCTGATCTGGCCCTACTGCTTATCTTGTACCTCTAACCTCCGGAACTGTGAGAAATAAATTTCTGTTGTTCACAAGCAACTCTGTGCCTGATATTTTGTTATAGCAGCCCAAATGGACAGGCAAATAGACAAGCAAATAGACACACATGCACATTAAGAATATAATAAATGTAGAAGTTGTCATTTGACACTGGATGAAGAGAGTTTTTTCACAAAATTTTGATGCATTATTTAATAACATTCTGAAAAACATATAAACTTTAAGAATTATTTTTACTATACACCATAGTAAATTCCCTAACTGAAATGTGGTTTATCTATCTATCTTTTACTGGCAATGCTCACTTATGCTTCAAAATTCAATTCAAGAACTGTCCTCTCCCTTCCCCTTCTCTCTTTGCTGAGCAACATATCATAAAGCAGTTAGGTGAGATCAATCCAGACAGACATCCATAACACTAGGGCATGGAGCCATCGTGGGCCAGAGTGAGATGTTAGAGATGAAGGAGTGGTGAAGAGGATATCAATACAGTCAGACTAGCCTAGTATGTGGAGTCAGAACTCAAATAGAGTGAAGTGATAAGATCCACAAGAGCAGGGAAGGGAGGTGTGTAGTATGAGATGTCAGTACTTGAGCAGGGAAAACAGGATATCCATGCTAGGACGTGCCATGGGAAGTCAGCGCCAAAGTGGAATTAAGAGGCATTCGCAGAGCAGAACAGTCTGCCATAAAAGTCAGTTAGTCCAGAGAATATTAAACAGGAGTCTAGCCAGGCATGAAGAGTAAAAGCATAAGTTCAGAGAAGAATAAATCCACAAGGATGAGACAGATTTGTGTAGAAAGTCAGAGGCCAAGCAAGGTAAAGAGAGCATCCATGGATGGAGGGGGGCTAGCTCTGTGTGGGCAGGTAGAGACTGAGTGTAACAAGGAGAGTATCTGCACATGGGGGTGTGCCAGTGCAAAGTATCAAAGCCCAAGCAGGGTAAGGGCGGTACGCTTATAAAAGGGCTGCCTGGGGTTGGTGTCAGAGCCTGAATATGTTGAGAAAGGCATTCAAATGGGTTGAGGACAATTCAATATTTTGTGATATCAGAGACTGAACTATATAGGGAGGATATACACACAGAGGAATTCACACGCACACATACACTTCCCAGAATATGCCCAATGAGAGGAACTGGGGAATAGTGGGTACATACAGATCTCCTGTATTGAATTCTAAATTCCATTTTCCACTAAAAATAATTGGGACTTCCTGTAGAAATTGTTAATTCCATGGCTAGGGCAGGGAAAGTACAAGATGAGCCTGGAATATCTTGTACCAAAAATATCAAATTGTTTAAAGAATGATGGGGAGGTGTCAAAAGGGCAAAGAGGCCAACTTGAGGAGGTTCCAACTGTCCAAAGCTGGAAAAATGTGAGCATCAAAATAAATGATAGTGACAGATCATGATTCCTTTAGTAAAATAAGAGACTATTAATCAAATTGATATAAATAAATTAATAAATCTAAAGTTTGGTGAGGAATAAAATATTCATATACTTTAAAATACAAAAAAAAAAGTTAATTATAAGATAGGGGAGAGTAACTTGACAGTGGAGAATCTTGACAGCAACCACTTTAATCAAGTGATCCAAGTGGTCATTATCAATATTGGGACACACTGAAATCATAAACCTCCTGATAGAATGAGATGATATGAACACAGTATTATTTCCATCACTTTCTTGCCAAAGATGTAAAGCATAAAATTCATCATGAGCAAATACTGGATGGAGCAAAATTAGGGAGATTTGTATGAATTAACTGGCCTCTAGTTCTGGCACTGGAGTAATACTTCCTCATAGAATGAACTGGGAAATGTTCCTTTCCACTTCTATGAATACTTTTCAAATGCATGAATGGAGAATTGGCATGATTTTAATTAGTTTAAATATTTAGTAGAATTCAGCAGTGAGGCTATCTGAGTCTAGGTAGGGTGGGTGGCAGGGGGACTTTTGTGAGGTGGATTGGGCAAGAAATTTTAAATTACTGATTTTATCTCTTTCCTTTTCAGATTTCATTTTCTTCTTGAGTCAATATCAGTCATTTGTGTATTTCTGGAAATTTCTCCATTCCACCTAAATTTTCTAATTAGCATCATGCTATTCCATTTTAATTATATTTATTTCTCTGAAATTGGTAGTTATTTTTCTTTTATTCCTAATTTTAGTGATTTGAGTCTTTTTCCTCCCTTGATAAATATCACTAATGTTGTGTCAATTTATTGATCTTTCAAGTGTCAAAAGTATTTTCTACTTGCTCTTGTGATTCTTTTCTGACCCTTTGTTTATATAGGAGTATGTTGCTTAACTTCCACATATTTGTCTGTTTCTCAAAATGTATTGTTTTCTAATTTCATTATATTCAGAGGGCATACTTGAAATGATTTGAACCCTTTCATATTTATTTAGGTTTGTCTTATGTCCTAGTATATAGGGTGTCCTGAAGAATGTTCTCTTCACTCTTAAGAAAAATGCATATCCTATACTGGACAAATTGTTCTGTAGATGCCTTTTAGGTCCAGCTGGTTTATATTATCCTTCAAGTTCTCTATTTCATAGTTGATCTTCTGCCTACTTTTTCTATCCCTTATGAAAAGTGAATTAGTAAGGTCTAGCAATTATTGTTGAATTGTCTATTTCTCTCCTCAATTATAAGTTTTTTTTTTTCTTCATGCATTTTCTGGTTGTCTTGCTAGTTGCATTGGTATATCTTCCTAATAGAGTCACCTATTTATCACTATAAAATGTCCTTCTTTATCCCTAGTAACAGTTTTTAATAAAAACCATTTTTGGTTGATATTAGTACGGTATAGCCAATTCTCTCTTTGGTTGATATTGGCATGCCATATATTTTTCAGTCATTTCACTTAAAATCTATATCTTTGACTCTAAATGATGTCTCATATAGATAACATAAAGTTGGATATTTGTTTTTATCTAGTGTAAAAATGTTTGCTTTTTTATTAGATTGTTCAGTTCATTCATATTTATATCATTATTAACATAATTAAATATATGACTGCCACTTTATTTGTTTTTGTTTTTTTTCTAAAATTCATATTTTGGTCCTTTTATCTTTATCACCTTCATTTGTAAATGAATGTTTTCAGGGTAGCATTTTGTTTGCTTTAATGATATATTTTAAATTTTATTTTTGTAGTGACTACACTAGGACTTGCCATATCCATATTAACTTATCAGCTCTACTTCATATTTGTACTCACTTAACAACAGTGAGAATAATCATCAACATCCTGGTTAACAGTGAACTCAACTGGAAAGGAATGGGTAAATTTAGTTCAGATAACCATTATATCGACTACTGTGGGCAAGAATTCCATAGAAAAAATGGAGGAGCCCTCATAATCTACAAAAAATTTCCCAATATGCACTACTTAGGTGCAACCTCCACAATAACAGAATGATATCGGGTCGTTTCAAAGGCAAGGCATTCAATATTGCAGCATTCAAGTCCATGCCCCTGCTACAGATGCTGAAGAACCTGAAGCTGATCAGTCCTGTGAAGACCGAGAAAACCTACTAGAACTAACACCAAAAACAGATGTTGTATTTGTCAGTGGGGATTGATATGCCAAAGCAGGAAGTCAAGAGATACCTGGAGTAACAGGCAAGATTAGCCTTGGAGAAGAAAAGGAAGCAGGGCAAAAGCTAATTGAATTCTGCCAAGGCAATGCACTCATCATAGCCAATACCCTTTTCAACAACACAAGAGACGAATTTACACATGGACATCATCAAATGGGAAATATGGAAATCAAATTGATTACATTCTTTGTAGCCAAAGATGGAGAAGCTGTATGCAGTCAGAAAAAAGAACAACACCTGGAACTGACTGTGGCTCTGCTCAACAGCCTCTGATAGCAAAACTCAGGCTGAAAGTAAAATCAGTGGGAAATCCAATGGAACAGCCAGGTACAACTAAAATCCAATCCCCTATGAATATGCAGTGGAGGTAACAAATAGATTCAAGGGATTAGGTCTAGTTAACAGCATGCCTGAAGAACTACGGACAGAGGTCCACAGTACTGGACAAGAGGCAGTGAACAAAGCCATCCCAAAGTAAATGAAAAGCTAGAAGGCAAAGGGGTTATCTCAGGAGACTTTCAAATAGCTGAAGAAAGAAGAGAAGTGAAAACCAAGGGAGAAAGGGAAAGACACATCTAACTAAAAGCAGCATTTCAAAGAAGAGGACCAAGAGACAAGAAGGCCTTCATCAATGAACAGTGCATAAAACTAGAACAAAACAAAAGAAGGAGAAAAATAGAGATCTCCTTGTGAAAATTGGAAATATCAAGGGAGCATTTTGGCCATTCAGTTCAGTTCAGTTCAGTCGCTCAGTCATGTACGACTCTTTGCGACCCCATGAATCACAGCACGCCAGGCCTCCCTGTCCATACCAACTCCCGGAGTTCACCCAGACTCACGTCCATCGAGTCAGAGATGCCATCCAGCCATCTCATCCTCTGTCGTCCCCTTCTCCTCCTGCCCCCAATCCCTCCCAGCACTAGAGTCTTTTCCAATGAGTCAGCTCTTCTCATGAGGTGGCCAAAATACTGGAGTTTCAGCTTTAGCTTCATTCCTTCCAAAGAAATTCCAGGGCTGATCTCCTTCAGAACGGACTAGTTGCATCTCCTTGCAGTCCAAGGGACTCTCAAGAGTCTGCTCCAACACAATAAAGAACAGCAATTGTAGAGACCTAGTAGACACTGAGGAGATCAAGAAGTGATGGAAAGCATACACGGAAGAATTGTATGAAAAAGATCCTATTGAATTGGATTATTATAATGCTATGGTCAGTCACCCAGGGCCAGACATTCTGGAGTGGGAAGTCAAGATTGCCTAAGAAGCCCTACTGTTAATAAAGCTAGAGGATGTGATGGAATTCCAGTGGAACTAACCCAAAAGGACTGTGTCATCATGGTACTACATTCAATGTGTCAGCATATCTGGAAGACCCAGCAGGGGCCACAGAGCTGCAAAAGGTCAATCCTCATCCCAATTCCCAAGAAGGGTAGTACTGAAGAATGTGATAAGCATCTGACAATTAATAAACTTGAATAATGGGCATCTCGATTTTCAAAATAATATGAAGAAGACACATACCAAAGTCATGATTCTGATAAAATACATATAAGCTTATAATAAAACTTCAGGATAATCCTACAACTGTAACTGCCACTGGTACTGACACAGATTTGGTTAATAAATGGTAAGTATATAAGAGAATCTAAACAAACAAACAAACAAAACAAAAAACAGGGGAGAAGTTCATGCTGAACTTAAACTTTTGTATGGAGGCACTCAACATTAGTGAACAAAGCCATACTCAGGAAAAGAAAATGGGGAACACATGTATACCTGTGGCGGATTCATTTTGATATTTGGCAAAACTAATACAATTATGTAAAGTTTAAAAATAAAATAAAATTAAAAAAAAGAAAAAAAAAAGAAACTGTACTCAGTGTGTTCAACTAAAAATAAATATATTCCAATATACATGATTTCAAGTTATGAGTCCTTCATGAAAAAATCATTAGAGGACTAATTAAGCAAAGTAATCACATGGTATAAATGGCAGCAGTAGTTTTGCTAAGCAGAACATCTGTTTAAATCTGAGATTAAAGACAGGGTTCAGGATGGGGAACACATGTATACCTGTGGCGGATTCATTTTGATATTTGGCAAAACTAATACAATTATGTAAAGTTTAAAAATAAAAAAAAAAGATAAAGCTCCTGAAGAATTGATTGTAATAAAACACAGTGGAAATGCTGAAATGGAAATATGAAAATAAGATAACTTTTTAGAATAGACTGGTGAAATTAAAACAATGAGATACAACTACACACTTATTGGAATGGTCAAATAGAAAAACCTGACAAACTACTTACTGGTAAAGATGAGAAACAACAGGAACTCTCATTCATTGTTCAGTTCAGTTCAGTTCAGTCGCTCAGTCATGTCCCTGTCCATCACCAACTCCCAGAGTTTACCCAAACTCATGTCCATTGAGTCGGTGATGACATCCAGCCATCTCATTCTCTGTCATCCCCTTCTCCTCCTGCTCCCAAGCCCTGCCAGCATCAGGGTATTTTCCAATGAGTAAACTCTTCACATGAGGTGGCCTGAGTATTGGAGTTTTAGCTTCAGCATCAGTCCTTCCAATGAACACCCAGGACTGATCTCCTTTAGGATAGGCTGGTTGGATCTCCTTGCAGTCCAAGGGACTCTCAAGAGTCTTCTCCAACACTACAGTTCAAAAGCATCAATTCTTCAGCACTCAGATTTCTTCACCATCCAACTCTCACATCCATACATAACCACTGGAAAAACCATAGCCTTGACTAGACGGACTTTTGTTGGCAAAGTAATGTCTCTGCTTTTTGATACGCTATCTAGGTTGGTCATAACTTTCCTTCCAAGGAGTAAGTGTCTTTTAATTTCATGGCTGCAGTCACCATCTGAAGTGATTTTGGAGCCCCAAGAAATAAAGTCTGGCACTGTTTCCACTGTTTCCCCATCCATGTGCCATGAAGTGATGGGACCAGATGCCATGATCTTAGTTTTTTGAATGTTGAGCTTTAAGCCAACTTTTTCACTCTCCTCTTTCACTTTCATCAAGAGGCTTTTTCGTTTCTCTTCATTTTCTGCCGTAAGGGTGGTGTCATCTGCATATCTGAGGTTATTGATATTTCTCCCGACAATCTTGATTCCAGCTTGTGCTTCTTCCAGCCCAGCGTTTCTCATGATGTACTCTGCATATAAGTTAAATAAACATGGTGACAATATACAGCCTTGATGTACTCCTTTTCCTATTTGGAACCAGTCTGTTGTTCCATGTCCAGTTCTAACTGTGTTTCTCAAGAGGCAGGTCAGGTGGTCTGGTATTCCCATCTCTTTCAGAATTTTCCACACAGTCAAAGGCTTTGGCTTAGTCAATAAAGCAGAAATAGATGTTTGTCTTGTTAGTGGGATTGCAAAATGGTAGAATCACTTTGGAAGCAATTATTTACAGAGCTAAACATTGTTATACCATATGAGCTATCAATTACATTCCAAGACTGTTAAAGCAAATGATTTTATAGTTAATGCCTACACAAAAACATGCACATGAATTTTATAACAGCTTAATTCATACTATTTCTTTCTTTCTCTTTATTTCACACACGCACACAGAAATTGGAAGCAACCAAATTGTCCTTTAATAGACGACTGAATAAACAAACTTTGGTACATCAACATAGCAGAATATTATTTAAGAATAAAAAAAATGAGCTATCAAATCACAAAAGTAAATGGATGAAACCGAATGAATGTTATTAAGTAAAATAAGCTAGTCTGGAAAAGGTTATACACTGCATGCTGAGAATTGTACAACATTCTGGGAAAGGTAAAACTGTAGAGCAAATAAAAATTAACAGAGGCTTTTTTCTTTTGCTTCAAAAGTTTTATTAGTTTGGATAAGGTATGTCAATGCTCAACTATTCCTCTCATACTTTGACTCACAAATCCACTGAATCAGAATCTTCATCTCCCCAGAGCTCATATTCTGTAATGTTATTGGGTACATCTGCAGGAACCTCAACATTGAGAGGGTTGAGGTAACCACTGGTTGCCATAGCGAGTTTCAGATTCTGCATTCTGGATACAAATTTCACAAGGTCCATCTCCAGCAGGGTTAAGGTATTGAGCATACTGTCTTTGTCTGGGGGAACCATTGTTTTGTTTTGTTTTTTTTCTTTCTCAGAGAGCCAAATGATCCTCTGTGATGGACAAGAGGAGTCTGCACATTAATTTCAATACTCTCTCCTGCCAACTTCACTGGCACGTACATCAGCACAATGAAGAAAAGCCAAAGCAACATGATCTCAAGCCAGTCTTGGGCATGCTCTGATAGATTCTGCCAAATTAGAAAGTTTCCTCTACAGAGCACCTTCCCCTGGAGTTCTTCGGCTTTCTCTCTCTGATAAGTAAACATTAAGGCATAGACACAGGTAACACCCATGAAGAAGCACAGGAATCACGTGCAGGACCACATGGTGAGCCGAGCGAAAATGGGCCCTGGTGCCATGGCCTGCCCTGGCCCCTGGAGACTGAGGACCAGCCAGGGCTGATCCCTTGGTGATGTCACAGAGGGCCCCACCCCAGCCAGAACTCATGTGGCCATGGTGATGACTTCAGGACAGAGAATAAGGAGGCTTGCAGGGGTTATCTGGGAGTAGAGTTTAAAGGAAAATGGCAAAATTTCTAGCAGGCTGTCAAAAAAGAAGTGGGAAGTGACAAAATGACATCTCCTTGCCAATGTATTCTTTCTGAGGTTGATACTCTACTGGGAGGGTGGTTCCATCTTTGATTTTCATTATTCCATTTGTTGAATCCAGACCCTGCACTGAGCAGAGCAGACCCGTGGGCATGTGCCCCTCTGGAGCAGAGAGCCAAGTGAGAAAGAAAGATATTAAACCAGAGGCCACAAACCAGGAGAGACTGATGTGTTTTGTGTGGCTTACACTCTTCCTAAAAATGACTGTGGAGAGTCACTAAATCGTGCCTGACTCTTTGTGACCCCATGGACTATAGCCCATCAGGCTCCTAAGTTCCTGGGATTTCCCAGCCAAGAATATTGGAGTAGGTTGCCATTTCCTTCTCCAGGCATAGAGGATGTTTTAGGGCAGTGATGTTGTGGTAAATACATGACACTGCATAATTTTCAAAACTCTTGGAATCTCACAGCACAAAAAGTGAATCAATGTATGCATATTAAAAATATTTTGACGTCGAGAATAGAATGCAGAATTTGAATAAACCATCTAATTATATTACAAATGTCTGAGACCACCTCTCTAAGATCTCCTGACTTAGGTAACTGTGGAAATGAACGGAGTTTGCAAGACTGAAAGCAAAAGAAAAAGCACTGTAATCTAGTTGATAGTTATCTTTTTCATAGGGGTATAGGTTAATGATACTGATATAAAGGCACATACGTACTTGAACAGTTTAATAGACGGCACATGAGTATACATACATATTATTCTTTGTCTTGTTAGTTGAAAGAGTCTAGGGAAATGATATTCCCCCCCCCCAAAAAGAAACAATGATGTAGAAATTATCACAGAACTTGGTTCCCAATACTCTTTTCCAACAAAAGGAACCAGGCTTCTTGGAGAAATTACTGACTGTAGGCCTCAGAGAAGAAATAGAGAAGAGGAGTCTGGGGGATCTTACTGATCAAAAAGGAAGTGCTAAAATAAAAATTAAAAAAAAAAGCCTAGAGTAATGGGGTTATGTCAAAGAAGACTGGAATGAGCTTCCAATGGCCAAAACTATAACAAGTTGAGCAACGTAATACATTAAGTAAGTTCAGCTCTTGGGATTATACCCCAAAGTATGAAATATATCTGTGGGTCCATACTCATATAAATAAATGACTAAATACATGTGAGACAATAGACCAACTTCCCATGCAGAAGAATTTCAGGTAATTGACATAGGTAATTCAGCTTTCAGGGAGGTGGAGTGTAAGTCCCTATTCCTGAAGAGTGAGTTACAAATAGTGACTTCCTTCCAAAAAATACAATATGGAGAGGGAGAAAAAGAGTAACTTGACCATTGAATAACCTGACAAACACTACTTACTTCAGCCAGGTTGTCAATGTCAACATGAACAGGGATAAGGCATGTTGATCATATCACATGATGAAAAGGACACTCCACCTAGGCAGTCTTCCTCCCCCAAAATTCATGAAGTGAAAGTGAGAGTGGCTCAGTCGTGTCAGACTCTTTGCAACCTCATGGACTATACTGTGCATGGAATTCTCTAGGCCAGAATACTGGAGTGGGTAGCCTTTCCCTTCTCTAGTGGGTAGCATCTTCCCAACCCAGAGATTGAACCCAGGTCTCACGCATTTCAGGTACATTCTTTACCAGCTGAGCCACAAAGGAAGCAGCCTCCAGCTCCCCAAAACGTCCATAGTCTCAGGTTAATAGGAAAAACATCAGACAAATCCAAGTTGAGGAACATTTAATAAAATACCTGACTGCTGCTGCTGCTGCTAAGTTGCTTCAGTCGTGTCCAACTCCGTGTGACCCCATAGATGGCAGCCCACCAGGCTCCCCCGTCCCTGGGATTCTCCAGGCAAGAACACTGGAGTGGGTTGCCATTTCCTCCTCCAATGCATGAAAGTGAAAAATGAAAGTGAATTCATTCAATCGCGTCAGACTCTTAGCGACCCCATGGACTGGAGCCCACCAGGCTCCTCCGTCCATGGGATTTTCCAGGCAAGATTACTGGAGTGGGTTGCCATTGCCTTCTCCAAAATACCTGACTAGTACTCCTCAAATCTATCAAGGTCATTAAAAAAAAAAAAAAAAGGAAATCTGGGAAATTGTCACATCCAAGAAGAGCCTAAAGAGACATGGCTACTGCATGCAACATGAGATCTGGGATGGGTTCTTGGATCAGAAAAAGGATATTAGGTAAAAACTAAGAAAATCTTTCTAGGAAAAAAATCTTGGAAATAAAGTAGGGACTTTAATTTATAACAATATGCGTGATATTTGGGAACTTTCTGATAGACGGAAACTATCTTCACTTTTTGTAAATCTAACATCATTCTAAGGTTTATTTTTTAAAATTTATTTTTAAAATGTAGAGCAGTAGAAGCAACATTAACTTTATTTGCTGATGATATAAATGTATATCTGGAGACTCCAAAGAGAAGTACTCTATACAGTCACCTTTTCCTATCCATGGGTTTCACAAGCAGATAGTCAATGAACTGTGGATTAAAAATAGTTACTTAAAAAAAAAAAAAAACTATAGAATGTTCCAAATATAAAAATTCAAATTTACCACGAAGTGTCCACTATTTACATATTATTTATATTGCATTAGGCATTATAAGTAATCTAGAGATGATTTAAGTATATGGGAGAATGTATGCAGTTAGGATGCAAATCCTAAAATGCTATGCTACTTTTTATAAGGGACTTGAGCATCTGTGGTTTTGAGTATTGGATGGTTGACAGAGGTGTCCTAGACAAATATTCCACAGAAATCGAGGGACAGCTGTATTTTAAGGGAATTGAGCTAGACTGCTGGATAAATATAATAATATATAAAAGTGTTCCTTTGCACTAACAACCAATTATATTTATAATGGAAGACACCATTTATAAGAGCTACAAACAGATAAATGTTAAGAATATATTTAAGAACAAATATGCAATAACTATTTGAAGAAAATTCTGAAATTCTACGAAAAAAGCAATACAATGCATGACAAAAAAAAGATATCACTTTTGAGAGTACAAAAAGATTTTATACAGATAACAATTGTGTCAAATTATTCTATAATTATGATAAGATTTCAAGAAAAATACTAATATGATAGGTGTGAGAAATAAGCTAATTCTAAAATATATGTGGAAAAATAAAAATGTAATAATAGGCACGACGTTTCTTAAAAAGAAGACTGATGAGCATGAAGACTGTCCTTACTAGATTTTAAAGCATATTGTTATTTTTGTGTATGGTGTTAGAAAGTGCTCTAGTTTCATTCTTTTACAAGTGGTTGACCAGTTTTCTCAGCACCACTTGTTAAAGAAATTGTCTTTTGCCGGGAGCCGGCGAGAGACATTCCACTCGTGACAAAGGTCATGAGGAAGGAGGCTCGGCATACGCAAAGGTAGGATCGAGCCTCGGGAGTGCCCCCAGATATTCTCGAGCATCTACCCCCAAAAAACCAGAGTCTGCCTACTTTATTGCTTTGTGCTCTCACCTCTGTCTTTACTGGGGGCTGTCCCCTACCACCATCTCGCTCTCTCTGTCAAAGAGTTAACTTACAGCTCCAATTAATAAAGTTCCTGGGCAATTAGGAGTGTTTAAATCTAAACCCCTCAGATGGCTCTCTAACTCGCCTGACAAGTTTACCCGGACACCTACAGCTATGCATACGATTGTTTACAGTGTCCCAGCCTCGAGAGGCACGGGAAGCTTAAGATATTCAAATAGCTTAGAGCCTCTCAGAGAGTTAGAAACTGTCAGAATAAAACTAGTAAAAGATTTCATTGATGAGCCAATGCTTGCTGCCAAGTTTCCACATCCCCTGTATTGTATCCTTGAATGTGTATTAATTAATATAGTTGGTATGTAGAAAAAATAAGTAGTGGCCTTGGTGTTAGTAACTTTAGACCCTTAAGGTAATAAATTCTTTCCTTTGTAAACCCACTACACATCCGCCCTATAGGAATGTAATTTTATCTTCTAAAGATGGCGCCAAACCTTAAAATAATTACTCTTAGAGAAAATAAGTCTTTGTTGATAAGTCCTTGTCAAGAGTCATAAAATGTTAATAGGCCTCTGGCCAGAAGATGATGTAAATCACCTAAACCATTTGTATACGATAAATTTGCAGGAAGGAAACCCTGGTTTTTGATAAGCATCAAAGACTTCTGACTTTGCATCCCCTATTGTCCTCTATGTGTAACTTAGGGTATAAAAGCCCCTGTTGAAAATAAAGCTATGGGCTTTGCTCGCCAAAGCTTGGTCTCCCCATGTTATTCTTCCCCTCAATTTTCAGCTGAGTGTCCATCTGGAGCGCGGATATCCTCTGCGACCATTTATTTGCCTGGGCTTCTAAGACCCACTCGAGAAGGTGTCTAAGGTGAGGCACCTTCCGCTATTCAAGAGGGCGCCTGCGGCCTCCGTGGTCAGAGCTAACCTGGTGTCATGGGTTATATTGATTTTCCGCGTAAACCAAGACACTCAGCTTCTTTTCTCCACTGAATTTTCCTACTGAGCTATTCTCATTCTATTACTCTTTATTATCTCTAATTAACATTTGAATAGGTCGCCTAGCCGTCTCTCCTTCGAATACCCTGGATCAGCCAGGGCTGGACCCCGGCAGTCTTTTCTCCATTGTATATTCTTGCCTCCTTTGTCAAAGATAAGGTGTCCATATGTGCGTGGATTTATCTCTGGGCTTTCTATTTTGTTCCATTGATCTATATTTCTGTCTTTGTGCCAGTACCATACTGTCTTGATGACTGTGGCTTTGTAGTAGAGCCTGAAGTCAGGCAGGTTGATTCCTCCAGTTCCATTCTTCTTTCTCAAGATTGCTTTGGCTATTCGAGGTTTTTTGTATTTCCATACAAATTGTGAAATTATTTGTTCTAGCTCTGTGAAGAATACCGTTGGTAGCTTGATAGGGATTGCATTGAATCTATAAATTGCTTTGGGTAGTATACTCATTTTCACTATATTGATGCTTCCAATCAATGAACATGGTATATTTCTCCATCTGTTAGTGTCCTCTTTGATTTCCTTCACCAGTGTTTTATAGTTTTCTATATATAGGTCTTTAGTTTCTTCAGGTAGATATGTTCCTAAGTATTTTATTCTTTTCATTGCAATGGTGAATGGAATTGTTTCCTTAATTTCTCTTTCTATTTTCTCATTGTTAGTGTATAGGAATGCAAGGGATTTCTGCGTGTTGATTTTATATCCTGCAACTTTACTATAATCATTGATTAGTTCTAGTAATTTTCTGGTGGAGTCTTTCGGGTTTTCTATGTAGAGGATCATGTCATCTGCAAACAGTGAGAGTTTTACTTCTTCTTTTCCAATTTGGATTCCTTTTATTTCTTTTTCTGCTCTGATTGCTGTGGCCAAAACTTCCAAAACTATGTTGAATAGTAATGGTGAAAGTGGGCACCCTTGTCTTGTTCCTGACTTTAAAGGAAATGCTTTCAATTTTTCACCATTGAGGATAATATTTGCTGTGTGTGTCACTTTCTAACGCCATACACAAAAATAGACTCAAAGTGGATTAAAGATCTAAACATAAGACCAGAAACTATGAAACTCCTAGAGGAGAACATAGGCAAAACACTCTCCGACATACATCACAGCAGGATCCTCTATGACCCACCTCCCAGAATATTGGAAATAAAAGCAAAAATAAACAAATGGGACCTAATTAAAATTAAAAGCTTCTGCACAACAAAGGAAACTATAAGCAAGGTGAAAAGACAGCCTTCAGAATGGGAGAAAATAATAGCAAATGAAGCAACTGACAAAGAACTAATCTCAAAAATATACAAGCAACTCCTACAGCTCAACTCCAGAAAAATAAATGACCCAATAAAAAAATGGGCCAAAGAACTAAATAGACATTTCTCCAAAGAAGACATGCAGGTGGCTAACAAACACATGAAAAGATGCTCAACATCACTCATTATCAGAGAAATGCAAATCAAAACGACTATGAGGTACCATTTCATGCCAATCAGAATGGCTGCAATCCAAAAGTCTACATACAATAAATGCTGAAGAGGGTGTGGAGAAAAGGAAACTCTCTTACACTGTTGGTGGGAATGCAAACTAGTACAGCCACTATGGAGAACAGTGTGGAGATTCCTTAAAAACCTGGAAATAGAACTGCCTTATGATCCAGCAATCCCACTGCTGGGCATACACACCGAGGAAACCAGAATTGAAAGAGACACGTGTACCCCAATGTTCATCGCAGCACTGTTTATAATAGCCAGGACATGGAAGCAACCTAGATGTCCATCAGCAGATGAATGGATAAGAAAACTATGGTACATATACACAATAAAGTATTGCTCAGCCATTAAAAAGAATACATTTGAATCAGTTCTAATGAGGTGGATGAAACTGGAGCCTATTATACAAAGTGAAGTAAGCCAGAAAGAAAAACACCAATACAGTATACTAACACATGTATATGGAATTTAGAAAGATGATAATGATAACCCTGTATATGAGACAGCAAAAGAGACACTGATGTATAGAACAGTCTTTTGGACTCTGTGGGAGAGGGAGAGGGTGGGATGATTTGGAAGAATGGCATTGAAATATGTATAATATCATATATGAAACAAGTCGCCAGTCCAGGTTCGATGCATGATACTGGATGCTTGGGGCTGGTGCACTGGGATGACCCAGAGGGATGGTATGGGGAGGGAGGAGGGAGAAGGGTTCAGGATGGGGAGCACATGTATACCTGTGGCAGATTCATTTCGATATATGGCAAAACCAATACAATATTGTAAAGTTAAAAAATAAAATAAAATAAAAAATAAAAAAAAAGCATATTGTTAGCCTACATAGTTATATAGACAAGTACTGGTATATGACTAGTACTGGTACATGGTAAGACTTAGAATCCATGAGATGAGAAGTGAGTGCAGAAGTTAACTCAACTACACCCACATATACACACACATACAGCTTTTGTCTGAATCTGGCATCCCCACAATTCATATTGTAAACCTAAAGTCCAGTGTGATGATATTAGAAGGTGGGGCCTTTGGGAGTTATTTAGGTCATGAGGGTGGAACGTTCAAGAATGGATATTAATGTTCTTACAAAAAGGACTCATAGAGCTCCCTAGCTCCTTTTGCCATATGAAAATACAGTAAGTCCCTTACATAGGAATTTTCAAATTGCCTACTTTTAAAGATTCGAACTTGCATTCCCATGTCCTATCACAGAAGTCAGTTCACGGGTGTGGGGAACATTGTAACATGCATGCATCCTCTGGAACTGGTTGTGCTTTTGTGTATTTTGCAGCACAGTACTGTATGGAGTATATTAGAACACTACCTTTATTTCTAGCCCAGGATGTTGGAAAGCATATGTAAGAGCAGCAGTATTTAGCCGATTCTGTTATTTGGGTACCAAGGCTAGCTTTGTTGGACTTGCAAACAAATTGGGCTTACAAACTCACTCTCTGAATGAAACTCGCTCATACGCAGGAGACTTCCTATAGGAGAGAAGTCTGCAACTCAGAAAAGGGCCTAATCTGGCCATACTGCTATCCTGATCTTGTACCTCTAGCCTCCAGAATTGTGAGAAATAAATTTTTGTTGTTCACAAGCACCTCTGTGCCTGGTATTTTGTTATAGCAGCCCAAATGTGATAAAGGTAGAAGCTGTCATTTGACACTGGGAAAAGAAAGTTTATTCAACAAATTTTGATGAATTATTTAGTAAAACTCTGGAAAAAAATTATGTCCTTGAATAATTCTTTCTCTATATTTCATTTTTTTCACATATAAGTTCCCTACCTCAAATGTGGTTTATCTATCTTTGGTTGACATTGCTCATTTATCCTTCAAATTTTAATTTAAGAAATGCCCTCTCCATTCGCCCTCTCACTTTTTTGAGCAGCTCATCATAAAGCAATTAGGTGAGATTGATCCTGACAGACATCCGTGACATGTGGGGCATGAAGCCATAGTGGGCTAGAGTGAGGTGTTAGAGGTGAAGGAGGGGTGAAGAGGATATCCATGCAGTCATAGTAGCCTAGTATGGGGAGTCAGAACTCAAATAAGGTGAAGTGACAAGACCCACAAGTGTAGGGAAGGGAGGTGTGTAGCATGAAATGTCAGAACTTGAGCAGGGAAAACAGCATACCCATGCTAGGATATGTCATGGACAGTCAGTGCCAAAGTGGGAATAAGAAGCAGTCACAAAGCAGAGCAGCCTGCCGTGAAAGTCAGTTTAGTCTGCAGGATATTAAATAGAAGGCTGGTCAGGCATGCAGAGTAAAATCTAAGTCCGGAGAAAACGAAATCCCAAAGAGGAGGCAGATTTGTGCAGAAAGTCAGAGGCCAAACAAGGTGAGGAGGGCATCCACGCCTGGAGCTGGGGCAGGTCTGGGTGGACAGTTAGAGGTTGAGTGGAACAAGAACAGTATCTGCACATGGGGATGTGCTAGTGTAGAGTATCAAAGCCCAAGCAAGGTAAAGGGGGAACACTTATAAAAGTGTTTCCTGGAGTGGATGTCAGAGCCTGAATATGTTGAGAAAGGCATTCATATGGGTCGGAAAGAATCCAACATTTTGTGCTATCAGAACCTGATACACACACATAGGGAGGATACACACACATAGAGGTGTGCACATGCACATGTACACTTCCCAGACTGTGTCCAATGAGAAGAACCTAGAAATAATGAGTATATACAGATATCATATATTAGATTCTAAATTCCATTTTCCATTAAAATAATTGGGGCTTCCTGCAGAAATTGTTATTTCTATGGCTAGGGCAGGGAAAGTACAAGATGAGCCTGGAATATCTTGTACCAAAAGCATCAAATTGTTCAAAGAATGATGGGGAGAAGTCGAAAGGACAGAGAGGCCAGCTTAAGGAGGTTCCCGCTGTCCAAGGCTGGAACAATGTGAACATCAAAATAAATAATGATAGTGACAGATCATGATTCCTTTAGTAAAGTAAAAGACTATTAATCAAATAGATATAAATAAATTAATAAATCTAAAGTTTGGTGAGGAATAAAATATTTATATACTTTAAAATACAAAAGAATGTGTTAATGACAAGATAGGGGAGAGTAACTTAACAGTAGTGAAGCTTGACAGCAACCACTTTAATCAAGTGATCCAAGTGAATATCATCAATATAGGGGCACATTGAAATCATGAACCACCTGATAGAGTGAGATGATATGAACACAGTATCATTTCCTATCAAAGATGCAACAGATGAAATTCATCATGAGCAAATACTGGGTGGAGCAAAACTGGGGAGATTTGTACGAATTAACTGGCCTCTAGTTTTGACATTGGAGTATTACTTCCTCATAGAATGGGCTGGGAAATGTTCCTTTCCACTTCTATGAATACATTTTGAATGCATATATGGAGAATTGGCATGACTTTGTTGAAATGCTTTTAATTTGTTGAAATGAAATGTTTGGAAGAATTCAGAAGCGAGGCTATATGGGTGTAGGTAGGGTAAGGGGGTTTTTGTGAGGTAGGTTGGGAAGAAGTTTAAAATTTACTAATTTTATCTCTTTGCTCTTCAGATTTTCATTTTCTTCTTGAGTCAATTTCAGTAATTTGCATATTTCTGCCAGTTTCTCTATTTGATCTAAATTTTCTAATTAGCACCATGGTATTCCTTTACAATTATATTTATTTCTCTAAAGTTGATAGTAATTTCTCCTTTTTTATTCCTAATTTTAGTGATTTGAGTCTTTTTCCTCCTGTGATCAATATCACTAGTTGTGTCAATTTATTGACCTTTCAAGTGTCAACTATTTTCTGCTTTCTCTTGTGATTCTTTTTTTGACCCTTTGTTTGTGTAGGAGTATGTTGCTTAACTTCAACTTATTTGTCTGTTTCTCAAAATGTTTTGGTTTCTGATTTCACTTTATTCAGAGGACATACTTGACATGATTTGAACTCTTTCATATTTGTTTAGACTTGTCTTATGTCCTAGCATATAGGGTATCCTAGAGAATGTTCCATTCACTCTTAAAAGATTGGATATCCTGTGTTAGATAAATTGCTCTACAGATATCTGTTACATGCAGCTGATATATATTATCATTCAAATTCTCTATTTCATAGTTGATCTTCTGCCTAGTCTTTCAAGTCTAGCAATTAATGTTGAATAGTCTATTTCTCTCAAATATTTTATCAGTTTGTTTCCTCCATGCATTTTTTGAGTTGTCTTGCTAAGTGCCTTGGTATGCCTTCCTAAAATAGTCCCCTGTTTATCACTATAAGATTTCCTCCTTTATCCCTAGTAACAATTTTTAATAAAAATAATTTTTGGTTGACATTAGTACAGTATAGCCAATTCTCTCTTTGGTTGATGTTGGCCTGATATATAGTTTTCAGTCATTTCACTTAAAATCTATAGCTTGGACTCTAAATTATGACTCCCATAGACAGCATATGGTTCAATCTTTATATTTTATCTAGTCTCTAAATTTTTGCTTTTTTATTAGATTGTTCAATTCATTCATATTTTATATCATTATTAATATGATCAAATTTATGACTGCAATTTTATTTTTTTGTTTTTTCTAAATTTTATATTTGGTCCTTTTTATCTTGGTTACCTTCATATGTGAATGAATTTTTTTCAGGGTAGCATTTGGTTTGCTTTAATGGTATATATAAATTTTTATTTTTTTAGTGGCTACAGTAGGACTTGCCATATCCTTATTAACTTATTATCTTCACTTCATATTTTTACTCACTTAATGACAGTGAGAATAATCATTAACATCCTGGTTAACAGTGAACTCAACTGGAAAGCAATGGGTGAATTTGATTCAGATGACCATTATAACGACTACTGTGGGCAAGAACCCAACAGAAGAAATGGAGCAGAACTCATAATCTACAAAGGAAATCCCGATATGCACTGCTTGGGTGCAACCTCCAAAATAACAGAATGAAGTCGGGTAGTTTCCAAGGCAAGCCATTCAATGGCACAGTAATTCAAATCCATGCCCCTACCACAGATGCTGAAGAAACTGAAGCTGATGAGTCCTACCAGCTAGAAGATCCCCTAGAACTAACACCAAAAGCAGATATTCTATTCATCAGTGGGGACAAGTAGGAGGTCAAGAGATTCCTGGAGTAAAAGTCAAGTTTGGCCTTGGAGAATAAAATGAAACAGGGAAAAGTGTAACTGAATTCTGCCAAGACAATGCACTCATCATAGCCAATGCCCTTTTTAAATAACACAAGAGACGAGTTTACACAAACATCATCAAATGGGCAAAACTGAAATCAAATTGATTACATTATTTGTAGCCAAATATGGAGAAGCTGTATGCAGTCAGCAAAAAAGCAAGACCTGGAGTTGACTTGGCTCTGCTCATCAATTCCTCATAGCAAAATTCAGGCTCCAACTAAAGAAAGTGGGAAAAACTACCAGGACAACCAGGTACAACTGAAATCCAATTCCCTATGAAAATGCAGTGGAGGTAACAAATAGATTCAAGGGATTAGATCTAGTTAACAGTGTGCCTGAGGAACTACAGATGGACATCCATAATACTGTATGCGAGGCAGTGAACAAAGTCATCCCAAAGAAAAAGAAAAGGAAGAAGGCAAAGCAGTTGTCTCAGGAGGCTTTCAAATAGCTGAAGATAGACGAGAAGGAAAAACCAAGGGAGAAAGAGAAAGATACATCCAACTAATGGCAGCATTCCAAAGAAGAGGACCAAGAGACAAGAAGGACTTCATCAATGAACAGTGCATAAAACTAGAAGAAAAGTATAGAAGGGGAAAGAATAGAGATCTTTTAATTAAAATTGGAAATATCAAGGGAGAATTTTGGCTATAGATGAGCACAATAAAGAACAGCAACAGTAGAGACCTAGTAGATGCTGAAGAGATCAAGAAGAGATGGAATGTACACATGGAAGAACTGTACGAAAAAGACCCTAATGAACCAGATTATTACGATGGTGTGGTCCATCACCCAGGGCCAGACATTCTGGAGTGGGAAGTCAAGAGGTCCTAGGAAGTACTACTGTTAATAAACCTAGAGGATACGAAAGAATTCCAGTGGAACTATGCAATTTCCAAAAGGATTATGCTATGATGGTGCTGCATTCAATGTGTCAGCAAATCTGGAAGAGCCAGCAGTGGTCATAGGACTGCAATAGGTCAACCCTTATCCTAATTTTCAAGAAGGGTAGTACTGAAAAATGTGTTAACCATCTGAAAATTTAAAAAAGACTTGAATAATGTGCATATTGTTTTTCAAAACCATACAATGAAGACATATAATAAAGTCAAGATTCTGATAAAATACATATACGCTTGTAAGTAAAACTTCAGGCTAAATGTGCAACTGCAACTGGTACTGATACAGATTTAGTTAACATCTAGTAAGTATGTAAGAAAATCAAAACAAATAATATTAGGCAAGTTGCTTGACATATCTCTGCTTCCACTTCTAAGCTGTGTGATCTTACAGCCAGTTGCCTGACCTCTCTGTGATTCCACTTCAGAGCTTTCTTACCATAGACAAGTTGTCTGACATTTCTGTGCTTCCACATGTGAGCTGTGTGATCTTAGACAAATTTGCTAACCTTTCTGTGCTTCAATATCTGTGCTGTGTTCAATTTACTTCATCTCTCACTCATGTCTGACTCTTTGTGACCCATGGACTGCAGCAGGCCAGGCTTCCCTGTCCATCACCAACTCCCAGAACTTGCTCAAACTCCTGTACTGTGATGCCATCCAAATTACTCCCCCTCATTCATTCCCTTGTCTTCCTGCCTTCAACCTTTCCCAGCATCTGGGTCTTTTCCAATGAGTCAGTTCTTCACATCAGGTAGCCAATACATGGGATCTTTGGAGTCAGCATCAGTACTTCCAATGAATATTCAGGATGGATTTCCTTTAGGATGGACTGGTTTCATCTCCTTGCAGTCCATGGGACTCTCAAGAGTCTTCTCCAACACCACAATTCCAAAGCATCAATTCCTCGGTGCTCAGCTTTCTTTTCCATCCAACGCTCACATCCATACATGACTACTGGAAAAACCATAGCTTTGATGAGATGGAACTTTGTCGACAAAGTAATGACTCTGCTTTTTCATCTGCTTTCCTGCATTGTCATAGATTTTTTTTCCCAAGGAGCAAGTGTCTTTTAATTTCTTGGCTGCAGTCACTGTTGGCACTCCTTTTGAAGCCAAAGAAAATAACGTCTTTCTCTGTTTCCAATGTTTCTCCATCTATTTGTTCCAAAATGATGGGACTGCATGCCACAATCTTTGTTTTTTGAATGTTGAGCTTTAAGCCAGCTTTTTCACTCTCCTATTTCACTTTCATCAAGAGGCTCTTTAGCTCCTCTTCACTTGCTGCCATAAGGGTGGTGGCATCTGCATATCTGCAGTTATTGATATTTCTCCTGGCAATCTTGATTCTACCTTGTGCTTCATTGAGCCTGGCATTTCACACTATGTACTCTGCATATAGGTTAACTGAGCAGGGTGACCAAATACAGCTTGTCGGACTCCTTTCACAATTTGGAACCAGTCTGTTGTTCCATGTCCAGTTCTAACTGTTGCTTCTTGACAAGCATGCAGATTTCTCAGGAAGCAGGTAAGGTGATCGGGTATCCCCATCTCTTTAAGAATGTTCCACAATTTGTTGTGAGTCACACAGTCAAAGGCTTTGATGTATTCAATAAAGTAGATATAAATGTTTTTCTGGAACTCTCTTGCTGTTTCAATGATCTAATAGATGTGGTCAACTTGATCTCTTATTCATTTGCCTTTGCTAAATCCAGATTGAACATCTGGAAGTTCTCAGGTCACATAGTGATGAAGCCTAACTTGAAGAATTTTGAGCATTCCTTTGCTAGCGTGTAAGATGAGTGCCATTGTTTGGTAGTTTGAACATTCTTTGGCATTGCTTTTCCTTTGGATTGCAGTGAAATCTGACCTTTTCAGCCCTGTGGTCACTGCTGAGTTGTCCATATTTGCTGGCATATTGAGTGCAGCACTTTCAAGCAACATCTTTTAGAATTTGAAATAGCTCAACTGGAAGTCATCTTCTTCACTAGCTTTGTTTGTAATGATGCTTCCTAAAGCCCACTTGACTTTGCATTCCGGGATGTCTGGCTCTAGGTGAGTGATCACACGGTTGTGATTACCTGGATCATTAAGATCATTTTTGTATAGTTCTTCTGTGTATCCTCGGACCTATTCTTAATGTCTTCTGCTTATGTTAGGTCCGTACCATTTGTATTCTTTATTGTGCCTGTCTTTGCATGAAAATTTCCCTTGGTATCACTAATTTTCTTGAAGAGAGCTCAAGTCTTTCCCATTCTACTGTTTTCCTCTATTTCTTTGCCTTGACCGCTGAGGAGGCTTTCTTACCTCTCCTTGTTATTCTTTGGAAGTCTGCATTCAGATGGATATATCTTTGCTTTCCTTCTTTGCCTTTCACTTCTATTCTTTGCTCACTTATTTGTAAGGCCTCCTCAGGCAACCATTTTGCCTTTTTGGGTTTCTTTCACTTGGAGATGGTCTTGATCACTGCCTCCTGTGCTATGTGATGGATCTCCATCCATAGTTCTTCAGGCACTCTGTCTATCAGATTTAATCCCTTGAATCTGTCATTTCCTCTGTAAAACCATAAGGGATTTGATGTAGGTCATACCTGAATCATCTCATGGTTTTCCCTACTTTCTTCAGTTCAAGTCTGAATTTGGCAATTCGGAGTTCATGATCTGAGCCACAGTCAGTTCCCAGTCTTCTTTTGGCTGACTCTATAGTGCTTCTTCATTCTCGGCTGCAAGGAACATAATCAATCTGATTTCGGTATTGACCATCTGGTGATGTCCACGTGTTGAGTCGTCTCTGGTGTTGTCAGAAGAGGTTGTTTGCTATGACCAGTTCATTCTCTTGGCAAAACTCTGTCAGCCTGTGCCCTTTTTATTTTGCACTCCAAGGCCAAACTTGCTTGTTATGGCAGGTATCTCTTGACATCCTGCTTTTACATTCCAGTCCCCTAAGATGAAAAGCACATCTTTTTGGTGTTAGTTCTATAAGTTCTTGTAGCACATCAAAGAATCATTCAACTTCAGCTTCTTCGGTGTTAGTCATTGGGGCATAGACTTGGATTACTGTGATACTGAATGGTTTCCCTTGGAAATGAAGACCGATCTTTTTGTCATTTTTGAGATTGCACACATCCCATCAGAGGCAAGTAGCCTAACTGGTCTGTGCTTCCATTTCTGAGCTTTGTGATCTGAGGCAAGTTTCCAGACTTCTCAATGCTTCCACATCTGAGCAGTGAAATCATAGGCACTTTGCCTGACTTCTCTGTGCTTCTACATCTGAGCTGGGTGATCTTAGGCAAGTTTCCTGACTTCTCTGTGCCTCCACTTATGAGCTATGAGCTCATGAGCTCATAAGCTCTGAGCCTCCACTTATGAACTTACCTGAGATAAGTAAGGTAAGTTGCCTGACCTCTCTCTGCTTCCATATCTGAGCTGTATGATCCTATGCAAGTTGCCTAACCTCTCTGTGGTTCCCTGTTTGAGCTGTGTGATCTCATTCAAGTTTCCTGAACTCTATGAGCTTCCACTTCTGAGCTGTTGGATCTCAGGGAAGTTGCCAGAACTCTCTGTGCTTCCACTATACTCCTGTGTTATCTTAGGCAAGTTTCCTAAATTCTTGTGCTCCCATATCTGAGCTGTGTGATCTTAGACGTGTTGCCTAACCTCTGCGTGATTCCACTTCTCAGCTGTTTGATCTCCCATAAGTTGACTAACCTCTCTGTGGTTCCACTTCTGAGGTGTATGATCTTAGGCAAGTTGCCTGATATCTCCTTGCTTCTACTTCTGAACTGTGTGTTCTCATGCCTGTTGCCTTACTTCCCTGTGCTTCCACTTCTCAACTTTCTGATCTACATAAGTTTCTTGACCTCTCTGTGCTTCCCCTTGTGTGCTGTGTCATCTTAGGCATGTTGCCTGACTTCTCTGTGGTTCCATTTCTGAGCTTTGTGATCTTAGGAAAATTTCCTGACATCTCTGTGCTTCCACATCTAACCTATGTGATCATAGGCAAGTTGTCGGACCTCTCTGTGCATCTCTTTCTGAGCTGCCTCATATTAGGCAACTTTCCTGACCTCTCTGTGCTTCCACATTGAGCTGTGTGCTCTTAGGCAAGTTGCATGACTTCTCTGTGCTTACACATTTGAGCTGTGTGATCTTAGGTAAGTTGCCTGACCTCTCTGTTGTTCCACATCTGAGCTGTGTGATCTTAGGCAAGTTATCTGACCTGTGCTTCCACTTAAGAACTGTTTGACCTTAGGCAAGTTGTGTGACCTCTTTGTGCTTCCACTTTTCAGCTGTGTGACCTTAGGCAACTTTTCTGACCTCTCTGTGCTTCCACTTCTGGGTGGTTTCATCTTAGGGAAGTGGCCTGAACTGTCTCATGGCTTCACTGTCCATTCTCCATTCCCAGAGCTTGCTGAAACTCCTGTACTTTGAGCCAGTGATGCTATCCAACCTACTCATCCTCTGTCATCATCTTGGCCTCCTGCAATCAAACTTTCCCAGCATTTGGGTCTTTTCCAGTGAGTCAGTTTTTTGCATCGGGTGGCCAATGTATTGGAGCTTCAGCTCCAGCATCGGTCTTTCCAGTTTATGTTCAGGACTTCTTTCCTTTAGGATGGACTGGTTTCATCTCCTTGAACTCCAAGTGGCTGTCAAGAGTCTTCCCCAAACCCCAATTCAAAAACGTCATTTCTTCTGTGCTCAGCTTTCTGTACTATCCAACCTTACATCCATACATGACTACTGGAAAAACCATACCTATGACTAGATGGACCTTTGTCAGCAAATTAATGTCTCTGCTTATTCATATGCTGTCTAGATAGGTCAGAGCTTTTCTTCCAGGGAGAAGTGTCTTTCAATTTCCTGGCTGCAGTCACCATCTGCAGTCATTTTGGAGCCCAAGAAAATAAATTCTGATACTCTTTTCATTGTTCCTCTATCTATTTGCCATGAAGTGATGGGACCAGATGCCATGATCTTCGTTTTCTCAATGTTGAGTTTTAAGCCAGCTTTTTCACTCTCCTCTTTCACTTTCATCAAGAAGCTCTTTAGTTCCTCTTTGCTCCCTGCCATAAGGGTGCTGTCATCTGCATATCTGAGGTTATTGGTATGTCTCCCAGCCATCTCGATTCCACCTTGTGCTTCATCCAGCCTGGTATTTCACAAGCTGTACTCTGCATATCAGTTAAATTAGCAGGGTGACCATATACAGCCCTGTCGAACTCCTTTCCCAGTTTAGAACCAGTCTGCTGTTCCATGTCCAGTTCTAGCTATTGCTTCTTGACCCACACACAAATTTCTCAGGGGACAGGTAAGGTGATCTGGTATCCCCATCTCTTTAAGAATGTTCCACAGTTTCTTGTGATCCATACAGTCAAAGGCTTTGGTCTAGTCAATGAAGCAGAACTAGATGTTTTTCTGGTACCCTCTTGCTTTTTCTATGATACAATGGATGTGGTCAGTTTGATCTCTGATTTTGATTTGATCTGGGTCATTAAGATCATTTTTGTATAATTCTTCTGTGTATTTTTACCACCTCTTCTTAATACTTTCTGCTTCTTTTAGGTCCATACCATTTTCGTCCTTTATTATGTCCTTATCTTTCATTTATTTTCCTTAGGTTTGAGAGATTAAAGATTTCATGGGAGGAGATTCACACTATATGGAAAAAACAAACAAACAAACAAACTCAAGTAGTAGTGGCTTGCCACTGAGATGCCTTGTGCATTGGTGGCAGGAAGATTTTCAGTGCTCTAATGAGTAAGTCCACAAGTCTATTTCAGGCTCACTTTGTAGTAGGCCAATCCATGGTAACAACTTAAAGTAAGCTGTGTATTTATATGCCTTCATGTGAAAGAGCAAGCTGAATTAATTTTCTTCCATTTCAAATTACGACTAATATTTATATTGATAAAGATAGTGTACTGTAAAGTACAATAATCATTTGCCTCATTCTCAACATTGTTTAGTTTATATTGCTATTTTTGTCTTCAAAGTTTAGTTTCCTTTTTTAATGTTCTATTTTATATTGGAGTACAATTGGTTAACAATGTTGTGATAGCTTATGTCTACAGCAAATTGATTCAGGTATACATATATCTATTCTTTTTCAAATTCTTTCCCCATTTATGTTCTTACAGAGTATTCAGCAGAGTTCCCTGTGCTATAGAGTAGGTCCCTGTTGGTTATGCATTTTAAATACAGCAGTGTGAACATGTTGATCCCAAACATATTTAACTGAAACATGTCTTTCATCATAAGTCACTTTAAATTAGTGTTGGAAGTAAACAGAATATACATTTTACTAATGATTACATATTAATTAGAAAAATATCCATTAGGCACAGCACCAGACATTCAAAAACAAGTTTCTTAGGATTTCTTTTCTCTTGAAAGTCAACAGTTTAGGAAAATATTGAGTAAAATAGTCTCCCCGCCCCACCCCACCCCCGCCCCGCCCAAGAGAACTAGCAAATTCTCTTTACTGACAGGAAAACAAGAATGTTTATTACTGAACTACAGCAAGACTCTAAATGAAACTAGTCGAGACCGATCATTAGATATTCTATAAATCGATGTTCGATCGAGGTGCTTGCTAATTTATCTTCTCTGTTTATAGACTATATGGAAGAGCATTTGGACTTTCATAATTACAAAATACACTGAGAGAAAAAATAATTGTTACCAATAGCAAACAGTTTAGTTACTGTCATTTTTAAAAGGTAATTTCTTCAATAACTATGCCAACATATTTTATGATTGTTCTCCAGTTCTATCCTTATATATGGATTCATTAGAATCTCAATCGAGAAGAGCCACAGGTTATTTAAAACTTGAATAATGAGTATGTAATGTAGTTTTTTCAAAACTATATGAAGAAGATATATAATAAAGTCAAGATTCTGATAAAATACATATTTGCTTGTAATAAAACTTCAGGGTAAATGTACCACTACAACTGCAACTGGTACTAATACAGATTGGGATAACATCTAGTAAGTATATAAGATAATCTAAACAAACTGGAAAAAAAAGGCAGGGGACAGTTCATGTTGAACTTAAACTTTTGTGTGGAGGCACTCAACATTAGTGGACAAAGCAATACTCAGGAAAAGAAAATGTGCTCAGTGACATTCAACTAAAGATAAATATTTTCCAATATACATGATTTCAAGTTATGAGTCCTTAATGAAAAATTACTAGAGGATTAATTAAGCAAAGTAATCACTGATGGTATAAACAGCAGCAGAAGTTTTGCTGAGCAGATCTACTTAAACCTCAGATTAAAGATAAAACTCCTGAAGAATGGATGGTAATAAAACACAATGGAAATGCTGCAATGGAAATAGGGAAAAAAGATAACTTTTAGAGTAGACTGGTGAAATTAAAACAATGAGATACCACTACACACTTATTGGAATAATAAAATACAAAAATCTGACAAATAAATTATTGGCAAAGATGAGAAACAACAGGAACTCTCATTCGTTGTTTGTGGGATTGTGAAATGGTAGAATCACTCTGGAAGCAATTTCTTACAGAGCTAAACATTTTTATACCACATGATCTATCAATTACACTCCTAGACTGTTCAGCAAATGATTTGATAGTTAATGCTGACACAAAAACATGCACATGAATTTTATAACAGCTTAATTCATACTATCTCTCTCTCTTTCACACACAACACACACACACGCACACACACACACACACACACAGAAATTGGAAGCAACCCAAGTGCCCTTTAATAGACAACTGGATAAACAAATCATGGTTCATCAACATAAGAGAATATTATTCAAGAATAAAAATAAATGAGCTATCAAATCACAAAAAGATGTGGATGAAACCTGAATGAATGTTATTAAGTAAAATAAGCTAGTCTGGAAAAGGTTATACACTGCATGCTGCCAATGTTGTACAGCTGCATGCTGTACAACATTATGGAAAAGGTAAAACTGTAGAGCAAATAAAAATTACCAGCGGCTTTTTTGTTTTGCTTCAGAATAGTTTTATTAGTTTGGATAAGGTATGCCAATGATCAACAATCCCTCTCCTACTTTGACACACAAATCCACTCAGTCGGAATCTTCGTGGTCCCAGAGCTCATATACCGTAATGTTATTGGGTACATCTGTAGGAACCTCGACCTTGAGAGGGTTGAGGATACCACCAGTTGCCATGGTGAGTTTCAGATTCCACACTCTGGACACAAATTTCACAAGGTCCATCTCCAGCAAGATTAAGGTATCGAACATATAGTCTTTGTAGGGGAAGACTTTTTCTTTCCCAGAAAGCCCAAAGAACTGACCTGACATGCAAGTGGCATCTGCTCATCACTCTCGCCACTCTCTCCTGCCAACTTCACTGTCAGGTACATCAGCACTATGAAGAAAAGCCAGAAAATGTGATCTCAAGCCAGTCTTGGGCATGCTCTGGTAGATTCTGCCAAATTAGAAAGTTTCCTCTGCAGAGCATCTTCCCCTGGAGTTCTTCGGCTTTCTCTCTCAGAGAAGTAAACATTAAGGTGTAGATACAGGTAACACAACTATGAAGAAGCATAGGAACCATTTGACATACCACGTCGTGAGCTGAGATTAAATGGCCCCTGGTGCTGTGGTCTGCCCTGGCTCCTGGAGACTGAGGACCAGCCAGGGCTGGGCCCTTGGTGATGTCACAGTCGGCCCCGCCCCAGCCAGAACCCATGTGGCCATTGTGATGACTTCAGGGCAGAGGGTAAGGAGGCTTTCAGGGGCAACCAGGAGTAAGGCTTAAAGGGAAATGGGGACATTTCCAGCGGGCAATCAAAAAGGAGATGGGAAGTGACAAAATGCCGTCTCCTTGCTAGTGTATTCTTTCTGAACCTGATGTTCTACTGGAAGGGTGGTGCTGTCTTCTATTTTCATTACTCCAGACTGCTGGAGTAATTTGAACAGCAACACTGCTGTTTCTGGATTTGTTGAATCCAGACACTGGGCTAAGTAGAGCAGACCCTTGGGCATGTGCCCCTGTGCAACAGAGAGCCAAATGGGAAATAAAGATATTAAACAAGAGGCCACAAACTAGGAGCCACTGATGTGTTTTCTGTGGCCAACATAGTTCCTAAAAGCGACTGTGCTCAGTCACTAACTTGTCTGGCTCTATGAGACCCCATGCACTGTAGCCCACCAGGCTCCTCGGTCCCTGGAATTTTCCAGACAAGAATCCATGTGTGGGCTGCCCCTTCCTTCTCTCCAAGCATAGAGGATGTTTAAGGGAAGTGGAACTATCCTGTATAATGTTATGGCAAATACATGGCACTATATATTTGTCAAAACCCATAGAACATTGCAACACAAAGAATGAATCAGTGTATGCATATTTTCAAAAAAGCATTTTGATATCAAGAATGGTATGCAGCATTTGACTAACAATCTAATTATATTACAAATATATGAAGCCACCTTACTAAGATCCCCTGACTTAAGTAACTTTGGAAATGAATGTAGTTTGCAAGACTGAAACAAAAAATAAAAGCAGTGTAATCTACTTGATAGTGTTTTTTCTTGTAGGGTTACAGGTTATCAATCCTGATAGTCTTACACATGCATACTTGCATTTAACAGTTAAATAGATGGCACAATACATATATTTCTTTGTCTTGTTAGCTGAAACGGTCTAAGAAAAATTATACTCTCAAAATCTGAAAGAAACAATGATGTAGAAATAAGCACAGATCTTGGTTCCCAATACTCTTTTCCAATAAAAGGAGCCAGGCTTCTTAGATAACTTACTGCTTGTAGGGCTCAGAGAGGAAATTGAGAAGAGGAGTCTGGCAGATTTCATTGTATCAGAAAAGGAAGTACTAAAAAATAAAATAAGAAAGCCCTAGAGCAATGTAAGTAAGTGTTAGTCTCTCAGTTGTGCCCAACTCTTTGGGACCCCATGGACTACAGCCCACGAGGCTCCTCTGTCCATGAGATTTTCCAAGGAAGGATACTGGAGTGGGTTGCCATTTCCTTCTCCAGGGGATCTTCCCAACCCAGGGATGGAACCAGGGTCTCCTGCACTGAAGGCAGATTCTTTACCAACTGAGCTACAAGGGAAGCTCAAGATATTAGAGTAATGGGGTTATGTTAAAGAAGATAGGAATGAGCTTCCAATGGCCAAAGCTATAACAACTTGAGCAACATAATAAATTAAGTAAGTCTTCTTTTGGTACTATACTCCAAAGTATAAAATGAATATTTAAGGGTCTGTACCAATATAAATAAATGATTGAATACATGTGAGACAATAGACCAATTTCCCATGCAGAAGAACTTCAGATAATTGACATAGGTAATTCGGCTCTCAGGGAGGTGGAGTGTAATTCCCTATTCCTTAAGAGTGAGTTAACATAGTGAGTTCCTTGGAAAAAAGATAATAGTATGGAAAGGGAGAAAAAGAGTAACTTGGGAGTGGAATAACCTAAGAAATACTACTTCAGCCAGGTGGTCAAGATCAGCATCATCAGGGAAAAGGCATGTTGATCATATCACATGATGAAAAGGACACTCCTCCTCTGCTGTCTTCCTCTCCCAAAATCCATGAAGTGAAAATGAAAGTCACTCAGTCGTGTCTGATTCTGTGACCCCATGGACTATACTGTCCAAGGAATTCTCTAGCCCATAATACTGGAGTCGGTAGCCTTTCCCTTCTCTAGGGGATATTCCAACCCAGGGATCGAACCCAGGTCTCCTGCACTGCAGGCAGATTCTTTACCAGCTGAGCCACAAGGAAACAATCCCCACCCCCACCCCCGCCAAGAATCCATAGTCCCAGGCTAATAGAAAAATCATCAGACAAACCAAGTTGAGAACATTTTACAAAATACCTGACTAGTGTTCCTCAAAACTATCAAGGTCATAAAAAATAAGAGAAGTCTGAGAAATTTTCACATCTAAGATAAACCTGAAAGACATGGCCTACTACATGCAATGTTAGGTCTTGGATGCATTCCTGGAACAGAAAGTAAAAACTAAGGAAATCTTAGAAGGAAAACTCTTAGAAATAAAATAGGCACTCTAGTTTATCACAATATGCATCATATTTGGGAACTTTTGATATACGGAAAGCAACTTTGCTTTGTTGTAAATCTAAAGTCATTCTAAGGTTTTTTAATGTTTATTTTTAAAACGTAGAGCAACAGAAGCTAGATTAACATTATTTGCTGATGACATAATTGTATATGTGGAGACTCCAATAGAAAAGTACTCTATACAGTCAGCCTTTCCTATCCATGAGTTTCGCGTCCAAGGATTCAAACAATTGTGGATTAATGTGTGTGTGTGTGTGTGTGTGTGTACTCCAGAAAATTTAAGAAATCAGAATTCAAACTTACCACATGCTGCCAACTATTTACATATATTTTACATTGCATTAAGTATTATAAGTAATCTGGAGATGATTTAAAGTGTATGGGAGGATGTGTGCAGTTTATATGCAAATCCTAAAATGCTATGCTTCTTTTTTAAGGGACTTGAAAATCTGTGGATTTGGGTATCTGATGGTTGGCAGTGGTGTCCTAGAACCAATCTCCCATAGATATTGAGGGACAGCTGTATTTTATGGGAAGTGAGCTAGATGACTAGATAAAACTAATAAAACAGCATTGTATACACTAACAAGCAATTACATTTATAAAGGAAGACACCACTTATAATAGCTAGAAACAGATAAATATTAAGAACATATTTAAGAACAAATATGCAATAGCTATTTGAAGAAAATTCTGAAATCCTACTGAAAAACGCAATGCAATGCATGACAAAATAGAAAGATATCACTTTGGGGAGTATGAAAAGATTTTATACAGATATCAATTGTCCCCAAATTATTCTATAATTACAATAAGATCTCAACAAAAATAATGCAATTGGTGTTGGGAATAAGCTAATTCTAAAAGAGAACCCCATGAACAGTATGAAAAGGCAAAAAGATAGGACACTGACAGATGAATTCCCCAGGTCGGTAGGTGCCTAATATGCTACTGGAGATCAGTGGAGAAATAACTCCAGAAAGAATGAAGAGATGGAGCCAAAGCAAAAACAACATCCAGTTGTGGATGGGACTGGTGATAGAAGCAAGGTTCAATGCTGTAAAGAGCAACATTGCAGAAAGCTGAGTGCTGAAGAATTAATGCTTTTGAACTGTGGTGCTGGAGAAGACTCTTGAGAGTCCCTTGGACGCAAGGAGATCCAACCAATCCATCCTAAAGGAGATCAGTCCTGGGTGTTCATTGGAAAGATTGATGTTGAAGCTGAAGCTCCAATACTTCGGCCACCTGATGCAAAGAGCTGACTCATTTGAAAAGACCCTGATGCTGGGAAGGATTGAGGGCAGGAGGAGAAGGGGACGACAGAGGATGAGATGGTTGGATGGCATCAATGACTCAATGGACATGAGTTCGAGTAAACTCCAGGAGCTGACGATGGACAAGGAGGCCTGGCGTGCTGCAGTCCATGGGGTTGCAAGGATTCGGACACGACTGAGTGACTGAAATGAAATGAACTGAAAGTTGACCCTTGAGCAACAGGAGTATTAACTCTGCAGGTCCACTTATACAAAGATTATTTTTCAATAGTAAATACTACAACACTACACCATCTGCAGCTGTTTTAATCTGCAGAGGTGAATTTGCCGGTGTGGAAGAACCGCATAGATAGAGGGCTGACTGTAAGTTATACACGAAAAACTGCAGAAAAGGGTAGTGCCCTCATCCCGTCATTGTTGAATAGTCAAATGCATTTTCTCCTTTCTCTTTTGATTCTTTCTTTGACCCTTTGATTATTTTGGAGTGTGTTGGTTAACTTCCACATATCTGTCTGTTTCTCAAGATGTTTTGTTTTCTAATTGCATTATATTCAGAGGATGTACTTGATATGGTTTGAATGCTTTAATATTTATTTAAGTTTGTCTTATGTCCTAGCATATAGGGTACCCTGGAGGATGTTCCCTGCACTCTTAAAAAGAATGAATATCCTTTATGGGATAAATTACTCTGTAAATGTGTTTTAGGTTCAGCTGGTTTATATTATCATTCAAGTTCTCTATTTCATAGTTGATTTTCTGCCTCGTCTTTCTACCTCTTATTGAAAGTGGATTAGTAAAGTCTAGCAATTATTGTTGAATTGTCTCTTTCTCTCTTCATTTCTGTCAGTATTTTTTTTCCTCCATGCAATTTTCAGTTGTCTTATCAGGTCCATTGTTATGTCTTCCTAATAGAGTACCCTGTTTATCATTATAAATGTCCTTCTTTAACCCTAGCAACAGTTTTTAATAAAAATCATTTTTGGTTGATAGTACAGTATAGCCAATTCTCTTTTTGGTTGATGTTGCCATGATATATATTTTTCAGTCATTTCACTTAAAATCTCTATCTTGGACTCTAAATTGTGTCTGCCATAGATAGCAAATATTTGGATCTTTGTTATTTATCTGGTCCCAAAATGTTTGCTTTTTGATTAGATTGTTCAGTTCATCTATTTTACCATTATTAATATTATCAAATATATGACTACTGTTTTATTTTTGCTTTTTCTAAAATTCATATTTTTGTCCTATTTATCTTTATTGCCTTCACTTGTAAATGAATGATTTCAGGGTAGCATTTGGTTCACTCTAAAGATATATTTTAAATATTATTTTCTTATTAACTACAGTAAGACATGCCATATCTGTATTAACTTATTAGCTCTACTTCATCTTTATACTCAATGACAGTAAGCATAATCATCAATATCCTGGGTAACAGTGAACTAAACTGGAAAGGAATGGGTGAATTTAGTTCAGATGACCATGATATTGACAACTGTAGGCAAGAATACCATAGAAGAAATGAAATAACCCTCATAATCAAGAAAAGATTCCCAATATGTGCTATTTGGGTGCAATCTCCAAAATGACAGTATGTCTCAGGTCGTTTCAAAGGCATGCCATTCAACATCACAGTCATTCAAGTCCATGCCCCTACATACAGATGCTGAAAATTCCTGAAGATGATAAGTCCTATAAAGACCTAGAAAACCTCCTAGAACTAACACTAAAAACAGATGTTTTCATCATCAGTGGGGATTGGTATGCCAAAGTAGGAAGTCAAGAGATACCTGGAGTAACAGGCAAGTTTTGCCTTGGAGAACATAATGAAGCAGGTCAAAGGCTAAAGGAATTTAGCCAAGACAATGCACGTGTCATAGCAAATACCCTTTCTCAACAACACAAAGGGGGAGTTTACTCATGGGCATCACTATATGGTCCATACAAAAGTCAAATTGATTGCATATTTGTAGCCAAATATGGAGAAGCAATATGCATTCAGAAAAAAAAACAAGACCTGGAGTTGACTGCGGCTCTGTTCATCAGCTTCTCATAGCAAAATTCAGGCTTAAACTAAAGAAAGCTGGGAAAACCACCAGGACAGCCAGGTACCTCTGAAATCCAATCCCCTATGAATATATAGTGAAGGTAACAAATAGTTTCAAGGGATTAGATCTAGTTAACAGTGTGCCTGAAGAACTATGGACAGAGTTCCATAATACTGTGTATGAGGCAGTGAACAAAGTCATCCCAAAGAAAAAGTAAAGCAAGAAGGCAAAGGTGTCATCTCAGGCAGCTTTCAAATAGTTGAAGAAAGAAAAGAAGCAAAAACCAAGGGAGAAAGGGAAAGGTACATCCAACTAAATGCAGAGTTCCAAAGAAGGACACAGAGACACAAGAAGGCCTTCATCATGAACAGTGCATAAAACAAGAGGAAATTAACAGAAAGAACAGAGATCTTTTCATGAAAACTGGAAATATCAAGGGAACATTTAGCCCATAGATGGGCCCATTAAAGGACAGCAATGGTATAGACCTAGTAGACGCTGAAGAGATCAAGAAGAGATAGAAAGAATACATGGAAGAACTGTATGTAAAAGATCCTAACAAACCGGATTTTTATGATGGTGTGGTCAGTCACTCTTGAGAGTCCCTTGGAGACCAAGGAGATCCAACCAGACCATCCTAAAGAAATAAGTCCTGAATATGCATTGGAAGGACTGATGTTGAACCTTCTGAAACTTCAACATTTTGGCCATATGATGCGAAGAGCTGACTCACTGGAAAACACTCTGACCTTGGGAAAGATTGAAGGTGGGAGGAGAAGGGGAGGACAGGGAGGCCTGGCAGCAGTCCATGGGGTCGCAAGGAGTCAGACACGACTGAGTGACTGAACTGAACTGAACTCTGGGGTGTGGGTCATAGAGGATCTTGCTATTATATATGTCAGAGAGTGTTTTGCCTATGTTTTCCTCTTAAGAGTTTTATAGTTTCTGGACTTACATTTAAATCTTTAATCCATGTTGAGAATATTTTTGTGTATGGTATTAGAAAATGTTTCTGTTTCATTCTTTTACACATATTTGACCAGTTTTCCCAGCAACAAGTGTTGAAGAGACTGCCTTCTCTACTGTATATATGTGCCTCCATGTCAAAGATAACGTGTACATAGGTGCATGGATTTATCTCTGCACTTTCTATTTTATTCCATTGATCTACATTTCTGTATTTATGCCAGTACCATACTGTCTTGATGACTAGCTTTGTAGTATGATTTGAAGTCAAGAAGGTTGATTCCTCCAGTTCCATCATTCTTTCTCAAGATACCTTTCAGTATTTGGGTCTTTTGTGTTTCCATACAAACCATGAAATTATTTGTTCTAGTTCTGTTAAAAATACCATTGGTAGTTTGATCAGGGTTGTGTTGAATCCATAGATTGCTTTGGGTAGCAGAGTCATTTTCACTATATTGATTCCTCAAATCCAAGAACATGGTACATTTCTCCATCTGTATGTGTCATCTTTGATTTCTTTAATCAGTTTTTTATAATTTTATTTCTGTATACAAGTCTTTTGTTTGTTTAGGTAACAAACATTTAGGTACTCCTAAATGTTTCATTATTTTCATTGCAATAGTGAATGGGATTCTTTCCTTAATTTATCTTTCTGATTTTTCATTGTTGGCACATAAGAAAGCAAGGGATTTCTGTGTATTAATTTTATATTACAGGTGGATTCTTAACCACAAGACCACCAGGGAAGTCCTGTCCTGGTTGTGTTTGGGTGTGCAGCTCTCTGAGTTCTGACACACAGAGAGAATCCAGTGACCACCAGCATGGACCCTGGCCATGTCCGTCACCCTGAAAATGCCCAGATACTCCCCCTTTCTGGTTTCCCCTTCCACACCCAAATCCCCTGCAAAAGGATTTGCCCTCTTTCACTACACTTTTTCCTTTGCAGCCTTAAAATTCTTTATGTATTCTGAATATAAGATCTTTCTCAGATCTGTGATTCATAAACTTCTTTCCCGTAATAGCCAATAGCTTCTCTTTTCATTACAGGAGACATGAGTGGTGAATTTTACTTTTACTGCCCACACTCAGAGCCCAGTGCTGTGTACACCGAAAGTGCCCATGAGATTCTTCACAAGTGAAAATGAATTTTCCTCTCTGTCATTCTCTGCTCTCAGCTGGTTCCCAGAGCTCTATTTCTGCAGAAATCCAAGAGGCTTCTGCAGACAGAGGCGCTTGAGAACAGGTGAATTTATTGGAGTCTGAACTTGTGATTTCATCAGAGAGCTTTAGAGCTCAACCTGTCTTGTAAGACTTGCCTCCCAGCTCCGAGGGAGAAGATCAGTCAGGCCAGGCTTTTCTTCTTGAAACTCAGAGGCCTGAATTTAGTCACTGTGGGTATATTTAGCAGGGGAAACATGGAATTTCAAGGCTGTTCATCCTTTACCAGATATCAGATCACATTCTATATATTTCTTTCTGTCACTTTATTTAATCCTCCTTCACAGATCCATCATTTTGGAAGACTTTGACCCTAACTGATGAGGTGAGAAAGCAGAGGACAGGGAAGTAAGGGGGATTGCTCACAGTCATAAGTTGTCAGAGGAAAAGTGACCCAAAACTCTTAGCATCATCCATTCAGAGCCCACACTCTTTATTTCTTCGGTAAGGTTGCCATGTGTGCATGCATGTGAACTCACTTCAGTCATGTCCAACTCTTTGTGACCACAAAAATGTAGCCTGCCATGCTCCTCTGTCTATGGGATAATCCAGGCAAGAATACTGCAGTGGGTGGCCATGCCCTGCTCCAAGGGACCTTCCTGACCCAGGAATTGAAACCACACCACCTGCAAATCCTGCATTGCAGGAGGATTCTTTACCACTAAGCCACTGGGGAAAGAGCCCTGTGGGTACTGCTGAGTTTTCCAAATTTGCTGACATGATGAGTGCAGCATTTTAACAGCATCATCTTTTAGGGCTTGAAATAGCTCAGCTTGAATTCCATCACCTCCACTAACTTTGTAGTGACGCTTTCTAAGGCCCACTTGACTTCATACTCCAGGATGTCTGGCTCTAGGTAAGTGATCACACCATCGTGTTCATCTAGGTCATGATGGTCTTTTTTGTGTAACTCTTCTGTGTATTTTTGCCACTTCTTAATATCCTTTGCTTCTCTTGCTGCTGCTGCTGCTGCTAAGTCGCTTCAGTCGTGTCCGACTCTGTGCAACACCATAGATGGCAGCCCACCAGGCTCCCCTGTCCCTGGGATTCTCCAGGCAAGAACACGGGAGTGGGTTGCCATTTCCTTCTCCAATGCGCGAAAGTGAAAATCGAAAGTGAAGTCGCTCAGTCCTCTCTGACTCTTAGCGACCCCATGGACTGCAGCCTACCAGGCTCCTCCATCCACGGGATTTTCCAGGCAAGAGTACTGGAGTAGGGTGCCATTAGGTTCATACAATTTCTGTCCTTTATTGTGCTGATCTTTGCATTAAGCGTTCCCTTGGTATCTGTAGTTTTCTTGAAGAGATCTTTAGTCTTTCCCATTATTTTGTTTCCTCTGTTTCTTTGCACTGATACCTGAGGAAGGCTCTCTTATCTCTCCTTGCTATTCTGTGGAGCTCTGAATTCAAATGGGTATATCTTTCCTTTTCTCCTTTGCCTTTAGCTTCTCTTTTATGTTGAGATAGTTTCCTTATATGCCCACTTTCTGGAGAGTTTTTATAAATAGGTGTTGAATTTTTTTCAAAAGCTTTTCTGTGTCTATTAAGATGATCATATGGTTTTTACTCTTTAATTAGTTAATACGGTATAACTTATTGATTTATTTTAGTATGTTGAAGCATCCTTGCATCCCTGGGATAAACCCCACCTGATCATTATGTATGATCCTTTTAACATGCTGCTGGATTTTGTTTGCAAGCATATTGTTGAGGATTTTTGGGTCCATGTTCATCAGTGAGATCCATCTGTAATTTTCTTTTGTGTATGGTATCTTTGTCTGGTTTTGGTATTAGTGTGATGCCTCCTGGAGAGTTTCTCCCTCTGCAGTTTTTTGGAAAATTTTGCAAGTGATAGCTCTTCTCTAGATGATAAATTCATCTTTGAAGCCATTTGGTCCTGAAATGTTGTTTGTTGGGAGCTTTTAATTTATGGTTCCGGCTCAGATGGTAAAGAATCTGCCTGAAATGGAAGAGACCTGTGTTCAGTCCCTGAATTGGGACAATCACATGGAGAAGGAAATGATTACCCACTGCATTATTCTTGCCTGGAGAATTCCAAGGACAGTGGAGCCTGGCAGCTATGGTCCATGGGGTCACAAACAGTAGGACACGCCTGTGTGACTAACACTTTCACTTTCATTACTTGTGAAATTGGTCTGTTTATATGTTCAAATTCTTCTTGGTTCAATCTTAGGAAGTTTTACCTTTCTAGGAATATGTACATTTCTTCCAGGTTGTCCATTTTATGGGCATACAGTTGCTTGTAGTATTCTTTTATGATCCCTTGTATTTCTGCAGTGTTGGTTGCAATTTCCCCTTTTTCGTTTCTAATTTTATTAATTTGCGTCCTCTTCCTTTTTTTCCCTTGCATGGTCTTGATAAGATTTATCCAACTTTTTTATCTTCTTAAACAACCAACTTTTACTTTTATTGATCTTTGCTATTGTTTATTTCATTTCTGTTTCACTTATTTCTGATCTGATCCTTATTATTTCTTTCTTTCTACTGGCATTGGGTTTTCTTTGTTCTCCTTTCTCTAGTTGCGTTAGGTGTAAGGTTAGATTGTTTATTTGATATTTTTCTTGTTTCTTGAGGTGAGATTAAATTGCTCTAAGTTTTCCTCTTAGGCTAATTATGTTCCTTTTTCCATAATTTTGCTTTTTTTACTTCTAATTTTAATGATGTTGATAGTAGGCTTTCCTCATTTCAAGCTCTCAAAGAAGAAAGAATCCTTTTAGCTCAGATACTTAAAATGAGTTTATTGATATTTAATAAATGTATAAATTGACAAGTTTTGCTGTGGATAATAGCAAAGTTGCTAAATTCAAATTCAGATATGGCATGTAAGTAGTAAGTGGATTTTGTTCTAGCAGGAAAAATAACACGTCTTTGTTTTTTATTTGTTCTTTCATTTTTAGAATTAAAATGCTCTTCTTTAAGAGTGATTGAAAATGGTTATTTTCATCCTGTAAAACAAACCTATGAAGAAGGAGATGTAGTTCAGTTTTTCTGTCATTAAAATTATTATCTATGTGGCTCTGACTTAATTCAGTGCTATAACTTTGGTTGGTACCCAGAATCTCCTGTCTGTGAAGGTAACTTTTAAATTTTAATTCACAAATAAAATATTATGTCTGAATCAGCTTTAATTTCTATAAAAAAATGTCTCTGATGATATGTAAGCATTCTTCTAATTCCTATTTTTTTAAATAAATATTGTCTTTTAAATTACTGCTATTTTCAGCAATCTTTAATATATTTACTCTGAGTACATAATTAATATGCTTAATTTTTATGTTAGTCTGTAGAGTGGATATAGCTTTTCAATATATATATATTGTTAAAATCTGTAATAAATTGTAAATCTTTTATTGTAAAAACAAACAAACAAACAAACAAAAAACAAACAAACAAACTGCTTTTCTGCCTCCCATAGGCTTGAGGTTAATGTGTTTTTGTTGTCATTTCTTTCTATGTATTTTTAATTTTTCTCTTTAATTTCTCTAGTGATCTGTTGGTTTTTTAGCAGTGCACTGTTTATCCTCCATGTTCTTGTGTCTTTTTACAGTTTTTTTTTTCCCCTGTAACTAATTTCAAATCTCCTAATGTTGTGATTGGAAAGGATGCCTGATAAAATTTCAATTTTCTTAAATTTTCTAAGGCATGATTTGTGACCAAACATATGGTCTGTCCTAGAGGATGCTCCATGTGCACTTGAGAAGAAAGTGTACTCTTCTTCTTTCAGATGAAATGTCTCTTAATCAATTCAGTCCATCTGGTCTATTGTGTCACTTAAAGGTAGAGTTTCCTTATTAATTTTCTGTGTGGATGATCTCCCCTTTGGTGCAAATGGAGTGTTAAAGTCCTCCAGTGTTATTTTGTTAGTAGCAACTTCCCCTTTCATGGTTGATAGCATTTGGCTTATGCATTCAGGTCCTTCTGTACTGGGTGCATAAATATTTGTAACTGTTTTATATCTTTCTTGGATTGATTCCTTGATCATAATATAGTGTCCTTCTTTCTCTCTTGTTGCTGTTCTTCAGCCGCTCAGTCCCGTCCGACACTTTGTGGCCCCATGGACTGCAACATGCCAGGCTTCCCTGTCCTTCACTATCTCCCAGAGCTTGCTCGAGCTCCTGTCCATTGAATCAATGATGCATTCCAACTATCTCATCTTCTGTCATCCCCTCCTCCTCCTGCCTTCAATCTTTCCCAGCATCAGGCTCTTTTCCAATGAGTCATCTCTCTGCATCAGGAGGCCCAAGTATTGGAGCTTCAGCTTCAGCAACAGTCCTTCCAATGAACATTCAGGGTAGATTTCCTTTAGGATTGACAGGTTTGATCTCCTTGCAGTCCAAGGGACTCTCAAGAGTCTTCACCAACACCGCAGTTTGGAAGCATCAATTCTTCGGTGCTAAGCCTTCTTTATGGCCCAACTCTCACATCCATACTTGACTACTGGAGAAACCATCACTTTCATTACACAGACGAGCTTTTGCATGACTGTAAAATTTTAGATTTATCCATCGAAGCTGAATGAGATCCTTGCTGGGTAGAGCAGTCTTGCTTGTAGGGTTTTCCCTTTCATCACTGTAAATATATCCTGCCACTCCTTTCTGCCCTGCACAATTTCTGCTCAAAAATCAGCTGATAGCTTTATGGAATTCCCTTGTATGTTATTTTTGCTTTTCCCTTGCTGCTTTCAATATTCGTTTTTTTTGTGTGTGTTTGATTTTTCCTCATTTGATTAATATGGATCTTAGTATGTTTCTCCTAGGGTTTACCCTTTATGGGACTCTGCACTTCTTGAACTTAGGTGGCTATTTCCTTTCCCATGTTGGGGAAGTTTTTGACTATAATCTCTGTGAACATTTTGTCAATCTCTTTCTTTTTGTCTTCTTCTTCTAGGGCTCCTGTAATTTGATTGTTAGTGGGGTTATTTTTGTCCCAGAATTCTATAAGACTGTATTTAATTCTTTTCAGTCTTTTTTTTTTTTAATTCTATTCAGCAGTGATTTCCACCATTCTCTCTTGCAACTCACTTATTCATTCTCCTGCCTCAGTTAGTTCGGGATTGTTTTATTCTGGTGTATTCCTTCATTTCAGTTATTCTGTTTTCATCTCTGTTTGTTTGTTCTTTAGTTCTTCTAGATCTCTGTTAAGCATTTCTTGTATTTTCTCAATCCATGCCTCCATTCTATTTCCAATATTTTGAATCATCTTTACTATCCTTACTCTAAAGTGTTTTTCCTGTAGGTTGCCTATTTCCTCATTTATTTGGTCTCATAGTTATTTTAACATGATCCTTTGCCTGTAACATATTTTTTCTCATGTCATTTGTTTTGATCCATGGGACTATGTTCCTGTCTTACAGGTTGTTTGGCCTGAGGCGTCCAGAATTGGAGTTTGCAGGCTGTTTCATAGAGTCAGATCTAAGTGCTGAGATAGGGCCCTTCAGGAGACCTCACTCCAATTAATATTCTTTGGGGCCTGATTTTATCTGTTAGTCCCGTAGTTTGCACTCTGTGCTACCACCACAGAAGCTCAGGCCTGATCTCTGGCCCATGAATCAAGATCCTGCAAGCTGCATGGCACAGCAAAAAATAAAGAAAAACAAGAAAGAGGAGCAGGACAATAAGAAAAAATTAAAATAAATTTATAAAACTAACAGATATACTAGAAAAAAATAAGTTTATAAATGAAATAATCACTGGAGGTAGAATAAAACCATAGTAGCAAAAGAGCAAAAAAAAAAAAAAGCCTTTGTGCTGTGGGGGAGGGGCTTAGGTGGATGGAACTTAGCCAGGGCAGGATCAGGCATGGGTGGAGCCTTCAGGCCCCACAGTGCCTCCAGTGTCAGAGTGCAGAAGACCAGGCCCTGGGTCTCAGCAGTCTCCCAGAGGTGGAGTGGGGATGGGGTGAGGGGAAAACCAAATGCATTCCCCTGAACTCTGGAGGGTCCTTTCCATCCCAAACTGATACTGTGGAAGTAAGAGTGTCTCTCCAGGTCTGGGAAACATTTATTCCTCTAGCTGCCCCTCAGGGAAACCGACTGCAGCCAGACTCCACTTCTCCTCACTCTTGCTACCCCCACCCCCAACATCCTACCTCATTTCTCAGGGATTCCTCTGTTCCACCTGGGTGTCAAAGCTCCCCACCAGCCTCCAGTAAGTGCCCTAGCTGTCTCACTTTTTTGATAACATCATTTGAAGGCTAAAAGGTTTCATTTTGATGATTCCAAATTGCCTATGGTTGTTTCTTTTGTTTCTTGTGCTTTTGGTCATATAAGGGAAATCATTGCCTAATCGAAGATTAACATTTACATCTATATTTCCTTCTGAGTGTTTTATAGTTTTAGCTCTTATATTTAGGTTTTGGATCAGTTTTTCATTAATTGTTATATATAGTGTGACATATAGGTCTAAATTCATTCTTTTGCATGTGAACATCCAGTTATCCCAAGACCATTTCTTGAAACATTATTCTTTGCCATTGAATGGCCTCTGCACCCCTCACAATAATCAACTGACCACAGCGATATGGGTTTGTTTCTTGACTCTATTTTATTCCATTATCTGTCTGTGTACTATCCTTATGTCAGTACCATAATGTCTTAATCATTGTAGTTTTGAAATGGGAAGTGTTAGTACTTGTTCTTTTTCAAAACTGTTTTGGCTATTCCTGAATGCTTTTATTTCTTACAATTCTAGGATCAGTTTGTTGACTTCTGGGGGAAATAGCAGCTCAAATTTTGATAGGGGTATATTAAGCGAGTACTGCCATCTTAACAGTAATAGTAAGACTTCCAATCCATAAATGTGAGATTCCTTTTTATCTTATCTTACCTTTATTTATCTAGACCGTCTTTACTTTCATTCAACAATATTTTGTAGTTTTTAGTGTAGAAGTCTTGAATGTGTGTCGAAATATATGTGATTTTGGTATATGACTTTGAGAGGGTAACAGGCATGAAGGTTAGGGGCTCTCAAACGGAGGAAATAGGCTACAAGTGTCAGAAATTTTATAAATCTCTCTTAAGCGGCAGGAGGAAACAAATTGCAAGTGTCAGATTTTTTTTTTCTTTTCTACACAAAATTAATGGGATGTTTCCTTTAAAATTCTTTGTTGCCATGATGACACATGGTTCCGCTTGATCTTAGCTTTGCTCACACCTTGAGCTAACCAGTACATTTTTCTCATGGAAATGTTTTTCTTTTTTCTTTTTTCTTTTTTTTTTTGTTTTTCTTAAGCTATGTTAATGAACTATATATTTACCTTAGACTCTGTCTTTCAAGTAGTTTCCACCTAGGTCTCAAAACCAACTTGACAAGCAAATATGTTTTACTCATGCAAATGTTCTCTTAAGCTATGTTAATGAGACTATGTATTTGCTTGGAAACCTGGCTTTCTTCAAGATTCATGTCAATCATTTTATGGTCTCGGGTGACTCACCTTCTGCCAATGTTATCTCAAAATGCATGTTGTGTGTGAGGGGCCTGCTGCCACTCTCTGAGTGTTGAGACATTTCCTTTCTCTAATCAGCAGCCTGGTAGTCGGTATATAACTTCCTGCTAAAGTCTAGCAGGTGGGCACTCTTTATGCCCCCTTTCTGTGTCTATTTCAGAAGATTTCTCTATCTCTTTTATACTTTAATAAAATTTTATTATACAAAAGCTCTGAGTGATCAAGCCTCGTCACTGACCCTGGATTGAATTTCTCTCATCCAGCATCCAAGAATCCCGGCATCTTTCAAGACTCAGCAACAACCTTTCAATCTAAGCCCTGTAACCTTGTTGAGCCCCTGTATTAGATCTAATAGTTTTCGAGGAAGGGGGTTCTTTAGGATTTTCTATACATAAGATTATCTCATCTGCAAATAGAAAAGTTTCACTTTCTTTCCAATGTAGATTCATTTTATTTATTTCCCTTGCCTAATTATCCTGTCCAGAATCTCCAGAACAATGTGGAATAGAAGTGGTAAGAGATGATATCCTTGTATTGTTCTTGATTTTAGGGTGCAAGCATTTCTGCCTTTCATCAAGCACAGAGTTAGCTGTGGGTTTTTCATAGGTGTTTTATATCAAGGTGACAATGTTTCCTTCTTCTTCTAGTTTGAGTCTTTTTATCATGAAGGGATGCTGAATTTTACAAAATGCTTTTTATGCAGATACCGAGATGATAATATGGTTTTTGTCCTTTATTCTATTGGTGTGGTATAATAATTGATTCTTATTATTAAATCAATGTTGCATTCCTGGGATAAATCCCACTTGCTCATGCTGTATAATTTGGTTTGCTAGTATTTTATTACAATTTTTTGTGTCTATGTTAATAAAAGTATTGGTTTGTGGTTTTCTTGTGCTATCTTTGTTTGATTTGGTATCAGGGTAACAACAGCCTCATAAAGTTAGGTAAAAGAATCAACTTCTTTAATAGATATGAAGTTATTCATATTTTTTTTTTGAGTGACCTTTACTAGTCAGCATTTTTCAAGGAATATTCTCATTTTATCTAAGTATCAATTGTTTTGGAAAATGTTTGTCTTCTGCCCTTTTCAAAATAGCTTTATTGAAGTATAATTGATATAGAGCAAATTGTATATATTTCATGTGTACAATTTGATGAGTTTGGACATATGCAAACAATGATATCATCACCACAATCAAAGCAATAGACATACCCAACGCCTCTTAAACTTTCCTTCTGTCCCTTTATTTTTATTTTTATTTTTTTAGGTTTTATGTGTGTGTGTGTGGGGGGGGGGGGGGCACTTCCCAGGTGGCGCTAGTGGTAAAGAACCCATCTGCCAATGCAGGAGACAAGAGATGTGGGTTCAATCTCTGGGTTGGAAAGATACCCTGGAGGAGGGCATGATAGCCCATTCCAGTATGCCTGCTTGGAGAATCCCTGGACGAAGGAGCTTGACAAGCTATGGTTCAAACAGCCTCAAAGAGCTGGACATGACTGACTGAAGCAACATAGCATGCACAAATGTGTGCATGTATAGTAATAATTCAATAATAGATATACTCTCAACAAATTTTGGGGCTTCTCAGGTGTTTCTTTGGTAAAGAATCCATCTGCCAGCTCAGGAGATGCGGGTTTGATCCCTAGATCAGGAAGATCTCCTGGAGGAGGAAATGGCCACCCATGTAAACTCTATAGAGCCTGGAAAATTTCCAGAAAGTATCCTTGCCTGGAAAAATCCAATGGACAGAGGGGCCTGGCAAGCCACAATGTATAGGGTCACAAAGAGTCCAATACGATTAACCATGCAACACATTTTGAATAATATTTTAAAAATCTCCCTTCATTGTGCATATAATATCTGAAGGCTCTGTATTGATGTGCACTATGGCATTACTGAAATTGGTAATATGTGTCACTACTTTCTTTCTCTCTCTTTTTTTTTAAATCAATCTGGCTGAAAGTTTATTATTTTGTTAAACTATTCAAAGTATCAACAATTGGTTTCATTACTGGTTTTGGATTAAATTTTATTGTATTTTTCTAGCTTCTTCAGTAAGAAGATTATTGATCTTTGAATGATCGTTGGCCTTTTCCCTTTTCTAATACAAAGATTTAATGCTATAAATTTCCCTCTATGACAATTTAGTGTCACCTCATAAATTTTGATCTTTTACTATTTTCTATTTCTCCTTTGATTCTTCATTAATTTGAAGTGCCTTTTAATTTATAAATAGATTGTGATTTTCCAGCTATCTTTCCACAGCTGATTTCATTTTTTTTTTTGGCTTTGTATTTTATTTGTTTTAAATATAAATTTATTTATTTTAATTGGAGGCTAGTTACTTTACAATATTGTATTGGCTTTGCCATACCTCAACATGAATCAGCCATGGGTGTACACGTGTTCCCCATCCTGAACCCCCATCCCATCTCCCTTCCCATACCATCCCTCTGGGTCATCTATTCTCTTGTGGACACAGAATACACTTTTTATGATTTCAGTCATTTAGAACTCATGAAGTTTTAAAAATTGCATATCTTAGGAACTTCCATATTCACTCTAGAAGAATATGTATTTAGTTGCTGGTATTTTCTAAATGGTCTTTCCAGGTGGTGAAATGGTAAAGAATCTGCATGCCAATGCAGGAGTGGCAAGAGAAGCAGGTTCAATCTCTGCGTCTTGAAGATCCCCTGGAGTAAGAAATGGCAACCCATGCCAGTACTCTTCCCTGGAAAGTTCCATGGACTGAGGAGCCTGGCAGGGGTCTGTGGGGTCTCAAAGAGTTGGACACAACTGAGTGACTTAGCACATTCTATAAACATCAGTTAGGTCAAGCTGGTTAATAGTATTATTCAAGTCTTTTATGTATTTTCTCATTTTTTTGCTCCCTTATTGTATTAATGAAAAGTCTCCAGCTACAACTGTGGATTTGTCTGTTTCTCCTTTCCAATCTATCAGCTTTTGGCTTCTATATTTTTTAAATTGCATCCATATTCATGATTGTTATGTCTTCTCAATAAACTGAATTCTCTATCATTATGCACTGTTCTTCTTTATCTTCAGTAAAAGTCGTCATTCTGAAGTATACTTTAATGGGATTAATTTAGCCTCTCCAGCATTCATTTGATTTGGGATTTGGAGGTATAAGTATTTCCATCCATTTAATTTTAAATTATTAACTTAAGGTGAAATTGTTTTTGACCATACATAATGTAATCTGACAAACTAGATCTTTATTTATTTATCTGAAATCATGCATCTTTGCTGTTTCATGCAAAACAGCATGTGCATGTGTGGGCTTCTCTTGTTGCAGCACAAGGGCTTAGTTGCCTCATGACATATGGGATCTTTGCTCCCAGACCAGGGATCAAACCTGCATCACCTGCATTGGAAAGAAGATCCATAACCACTGGACCACCAGAGAAGTTCCCCAAAGTAGGTCTTTTAATTGACATGTGAAGGCAACTTACAATTAGTGTGTAAACAGTTCAGTTTTAAATCTACCATCTGGATATGCTTTTCTTTATATCACATATGTTTTTTAGTGACCAGTTGTCCATTTTTTCTCTTCATTTAGATGGCTGTTTTCTTTAATTAGTCCAATTCTATTGCTTCCATTGGCTTTCTAGCTATACATCTTATTAAAAATCTTTCTAGGGAATTCCCTGGCAGTCCAAGGATTAGCACTTGGTGCTTTCACTGCCATGGCCCAGGTCCAGTCCCTGGTCAGGGAACTAAGATCCCACGAGCTGAGTAAACAGCCAAAAATCTCTTTCTAGAGGTGGCTCTAGAATTTACAATATGCATTTTATACTTCTTACAATATGCCTTCAATTAATACTATTCCAAGTTCATATTTAAGAACCTGAAAACTGTGTGTTTCCCCTTCCTTCTTGCTATCCTTTGTGCTATTTTATTCTTACATTTTATTTTTGCATATGTAACAAACACAGCAGTACACTTAATATTTTTGCTTTAGACAATTATCATATGAGATTAAATATTTTTAAAATATATCTTTATAAAAAGTTTTACTATTTACAGTATTAATCAATTCTTTGTACAGACCCAAATTTTCTTCTGATATCATTCTCCTTCTTCTTTAAGAACTCTATTAAAAGACTTTGTATGGCAGATCTGTTAGCAATGAATATTCTTAGATTTTAGATTGATAATCATTGGTTTAAATATTTTCATTTCATCTTCACTTTTCAAACAGTATTTGCACTGATTAGACAATTCTTGGTGGTATAAATTCTGATGAGAATTCTGCCTTTTTTTTTTTTACTTTCTTAATTTTATTCTTGTGTATGAAACGTGTCTTTTTGTTTCTCTTTCTGCCACTGCTGATGTCACATCAGAATCACTGCTGATGTTTGAGTCAATCTTTTCAGTAGTTGAGCTGGCCTTCAGTTGTTTTCTGACTATAGACATTTTCAATGCAATACAATTTTTTACTATATGCTAGACATGGAGAATTTTACTTTGTTGGGTTCTGGATTTTATAATAATAGTAATAGCAATAATAATAATTCCTTTCAGTAGTTTTGAGACCATTCCTGTAATGCATTTCAGATGCTTAGAAAGAGATTTATCCTTTTCAGGCTTGCTTTCAATCATTGTTAGATTGGACAAGAGTAGTCACTAATCTAGGGCTAATCTGCCCCACTACTGAGGTAATATCTTGCTGAGTACTATACAAGATACCTGCATATTATGAATGTTTTATACCCTCTGGCCGGTAAGTAGAAGAACTATCTTCATCCCTCTCTGAGCTCTGGGATTGCTCCACCCACTCCTTTTCAGTGATTCTTTTCTTGGGCTTAGGTATATTCTGAACACATATGAGCTGATCAGAATGGAAGAGAGGACTCCAAGGGAACCCTGTGCAAATATCAATAGCTCTCACTCCTGCTCTCTCTCTCTGCAGTCCTCCCTGCTTGGTGCAGCTCGCCTTTCTCTTGTCCTGTGTTCCAGGGATTCTAGCTGTTTTGGCCTCCCTGAATGCTATACTCTGTTTCCTCAGATCTGGGAGAGTGCTGGCCTCTGGCTGAGTTCCTTCTTCCTGCACTAATGCTTGGAAAGCTTCTTCAGCAAGTAAGCCAGGTAAAATTGTAGTTCTCACCTCATTTTTCCCCTCCTCTCAGGCATCAGCATCCTGCATGTTGTACTATGTATGAAAACCATAACAAAATTTTAGTTACTTAAAGTGGGAGGATAAATCCAAGCCTGATAATTCCTCATGGGCAGAACCAATTCCCAAGTCAGTCTTGTTGTTGTTGTTGTTGTTGTTTTTAATTTATTTACTTATTTTTTTTAATTTTATTTTATTTTTAAACTTTACATAACTGTATTAGTTTTGCCAAATATCAAAATGAATTGGAGGATAATTTTCTTGTTGTTTTTTTTTTTTAACAGTTTATCTTTAATTGATCTCTTTACAATTTTCATGTCTGTATATATTTTGTAAAAGACATAATTTATTAGCACAATAGTAAACCTGTAACATTAATAAATAGAGAGTCTGTGCACTGCAAGCAAAGATCTGCAACTCAACTTGGGGTGCACAGACTCTCTAGTTGTGCCACAGGCTCAATGGTTGCAGCAAACCTGCATGCCCTGCACTGCAAGGTGAATTCTTAACCATAGGACGACCAGGGAAGTCCCCTCATTTCCATCTTAGTTAGTTATTGAATTCTGGGTTCAGAGGATCAATTATCTTTCCCTATGATGTGTGTGTATGTGTCTGTGTGTGTGTGTGTATGTGTGGGTCCTGCAATGAAAAGGTTGAGGGAAACTCCCAAGGAGTTTACATCAGTGCAAAGATGTAACAATTTTGATGCAGTCCTGAAAATTACTGCTATTTATGATGCAGAGGAGGTTGTCACAAGAGTCTGGAGTCTGCACCAACCGCATCTTCTCTATTGTACCTACACCAGAAGCAGATCAGCAGGGAACATTTACCATGGTCATGTGCTGCTCTTCCCTACCCTAACATGAGCTGGGTTCCCTTATGCACACTAACTGCCTGGCCCTGGGCCATGTAAGTTTGAGCACCCTGTTCCTAGACATTTTCCAGAGGCCCTCACATACAAATGCTCTGTGGTACAGGTATATGTTTTCATCATATGACCTTGCTTTATATATTAATAGTTGCTGAAATACTATCTGAGTACAGGTTTGGTGAAAGATTCCATTAGTATATCAGTACATGGACTACATAGGTCATCTCACTCCATGTTCTCTGCCTCCAGGGCCTACCACTACCATTGGGATTAGTTATTATTGCCTCCTTGTTTGTTTCAAACACGTTTCTCTGTATTTTAACCACACACACACACACACACACACACACACATACACACATGGCTTCCCTGGTATCTCAGCTGGTAAAGAATCTGCCTGCAATGCAGGAGACCCAAGTTCAATTCCTGGGCCGGGAAGAACCCCTGGAGAAGGGATAGTCTACCCACTCTAGTATTCTTGAGTTTCCCTGGTGGCTCAGATGGTAAAGAATTCACCTGCAATGCAGGAGACCTGAGTTTGATCCCAGGGTTGGGAAGATCCCCTAGAGGAAGGCATGGTAACCCACTCCATTAATCTTGCCTGAAGAATCTCCATGGATAAAGGAGCCTGGAGGGTTACAGTCCATGGGGTCGCAAAGAAACAGACAGGATTGAGCGACTAAGCACAGCACACACACACACACACACACACACACATACACACACGCACACACACACACAGAGCAGGCCCCACTATGAGCATCTCTCATTTGCTTTCCCTCCCCACAACTACTAACAGCATGTCCTGAAGCAGTTCCATCTGATCAGTGCACACTGGTCCCCTCATTGTGTTCCATGGCCAGTGTGTGCTGCATGCTATACCATGAACTCCTCACCGTTCATTTACCATCCAAAGATCACTGACAATTAATGGACATAAAGAGGTTTTATACAATTATTTGCTACCACCTTCCTTCTACACACAGGTGTACGAATGTGGGTGTGTTGATTATACATTTTTAAAGTGGAGCTGCTGGATCAAGACTCAGTCAGTCACCAATCACCCAATGAACACCTACTATGTGCCAGGCACTAGGGTGAATGACAAAACTGAACAAAGAATGTCCTTCCTTCAAGGACAGGACAAGGATTTTGCCAAGAGTTTTCACTTTGATAGATGCTGCCACAGTGCTGTCCATCTGTGGTGCAGGAGAAGTCAGGATTGCTTACTACCTCCTCACATCATTCTCAGGACAAACAGAGGGGAATCCTCATTCTCAGATGCCCAAGAGGCCGCCCCAGCCCCATTTTGCCCACACCCATACCCTGCAGATTTGAATACACTAGCAGCAGTGATTGGTTGTGCAGTTTGGGAGGCAAGGAATCCTAGACCACTCTGGGAAGCCCATGTGAAAAATACAGGTTCAGGCTCTCGTGGGGTACAGGGACAGAGACCCCAGATCAGACCAAGGTTCACACAGTCAGGCACTGAGGCTGAGGAGCAAGAGCTTGCAGTGGGGACCTGGGGCCTGAGCATTGAAGGACCAGTGGAACTCAGTCTCTAGGAGTATTAGCTGCTGAGTCAACAGGCTGGAGACCCTTCTCTGATCAGTGACTGCTTTAGTGAGGTCACTCTAGCAGTCAGCTGGAGTCCGTGGGTGGGCATTTCAGTTTCAGGTAATCATCCTTCTGAATTGCAGTCTCCTAAGCACTTCTAAGGTGCCATCTCACTTCTTCCTTACTAGGCCCCTTGAAGAAAACCCTGTCATATCTGTGGGACCTTGAGTCTAGCTCTTTCTCTTAGAGACCCTCTCCCTTTCCCACCAGCTCTGAGGGAAGTGCCCTGGACTCCTGGTCTGGGTCTGGATGTTCTCTGGATCCTGGAGAGATTTTCAATTCCTCCCTCACCAGGACTTTATGACAGACCCCTGTGTGTGGGCAGGAGAGAGGTGTCCTGAAGAAAGCAGAGAGTAGACAGGGTCCTCAGGGGATCCTCTGAGGCAGTGGGGGGTGCTGGGTGAGAGGCCACAATTGGAGTGAGGGTGTAAATGAGGCCCTGGGAGTAGGGCTGGGGGAGGGGCAAAAGAAGCCCCTGAGGTGGGAGGGGAGGCCTCTTGGAAGATGAGGGGAGGGGTGGGAATTTGGGGAAAGACAGGAGTAGTGGCAGCTCTCACCAAAAGAGGGACTCTGTAAAATGACAGATGATTAGAGGGATATAAGGCAGTTGTCATAGGCACAGTGAGGGGAAAACCTCTCCTATCTACAGAATTCAGTAGCCCACTTTGGGTGCTGACATAGAGACGACCAGGTCCCTGGGGCTTCTTCTGTGGATCTAGGATTCACTCTGAACCTCCTGTGGGGCAGAATACAAAGTTACCATGACCAGAGTTGACCGGGGATGGGGGGAGGTTTCGGGCCTAAGTCAGGACCCAGACATAGGAAATCAGTTTCAGAACCCCTCGGCTCTAAGGCACACCACACCACTGGAATGAACCTACCTTCCTCAGAATGACATGCTGGTGAATGCAGACTGCAGGGATTGCAAGACTGGCAGCCTCACTCCCTTGGGGATGACTTAACAGAGCCTCACTGCCACTGCCCATGCAGAAGTTCAGAGGGAAAGATTTGGGGTTCTGTGTCCCAGGGTGCAGCCTGTAGGCCCTGTGGGGAGGGGTGTGAGGCCTCCGAGCTAAAGGTGAGCTGTTAGCTTGACTAGTGTCTACTTAAAGAAAAACATACAGTAGAAGTGTTGCAAGTTTAATTTGGATTCAGGGTATTCTGGGGACTAGAGACCAGGACACAGCTACTCTGTTAGCTCTGAGGAAACTGCTGTGAGGAGGTAGCAGAGATGTCAATATGATTTTGGCTAGGAAATACATGCAGTCAATCATGCATATTGGTAAAGGTTACTGTGAAACACAGAGATCAGATATCACAAGTTAATGCTCTTCATGCTTTTCTGTGTTTTGGAAGATGCAAAAATCTGGGGTCACTGAAACTTTTCCTGAGGTATCCAAGAAGAGGTGGCAAGAATACACAGAAGAACTGTCCAAAAAAGATCTTCACGACCAAGATAATCACGATGGTATGATCACTCACCTAGAGCCAGACATCCTGGAATGTGAAGTCAAGTGGGCCTTAGAAAGCATCACTACGAACAAAGCAAGTGGAGGTGATGGAATTCCAGTTGAGCTCTTTCAAATGCTGAAAGATGATGCTGTGAAAGTGCTGCACCCAATATGCCAGCAAATTTGGAAAACTCAGCAGTGGCCACAGGACTGGAAAAGGTCAGTTTTCATTCCAATCCCAAAGAAAGGCAATGTCAACGAATGCTCAAACTACTGCACAATTGCACTCATCTCACATGCTAGTATAGTAATGCTCAAAATTATCCAGGCCATCCTTCAGCAGTATGTGAACCATGAACTTCCAGATGTTCAAGCTGGTTTTAGAAAAGGCAGAGGAGAAAGAGATCAAATTGCCAACATCTGCTGGATCATGTAAAAAGCAAGAGAGTTCCAGAACAACATCTATTTCTGCTTTATTGACTATGCCAAAGCCTTTGTGTGGATCTCAATAAACTGTGGAAAATTCTGAAAGAGATGGGAATACCAGACCACTTGACCTGCCTCTTGAGAAACCTATATGCAGGTCAGGAAGCAACAGTTAGCACTGGACATGGAACAACAGACTGGTTCCAAATAGGAAAAGGAGTACGTCAAAAGTGTATACTGTAACCCTGCTTATTTAACTTATATGCAGAATACATTATAAGAAACGCTGGACTGGAAGAAGCACAAGCTGGAATCAAGACTGCTGGAAGAAATATCAATAACCTTGCTGGAAGAAATATCAGTAACCTCAGATATGCAGATGACACCACCATTATGGCAGAAAGTGAAGAGGAACTAAAAAGCCTCTTGATGAAAGTGAAAGAGGAGAGTTAAAAAGTTGGCTTAAAGCTCAACATTCAGAAAACAAACATCATGCCATCTGGTCCCATCACTTCATGGGAAACAGATGGGGAAATAGTGGAAACAGTGTCAGACTTTATTTTTTTGGGCTCCCAAATCACTGCAGATGGTGACTGCAGCCATGGAATTAAAAGATGCTTACCCCTTGGAAGGACTTCCCTGGTGGCTCAGACAGTAAAGCATCTGTCTACAATGTGGGAGACCCAGGTTCAATCCCCAGGTTGGGAAGATCCCTTGGAGAAGGAAATGGCAATCCACTCCAGGACTATTGCCTGGAAACTCCCATGGATAAAGGAGCCTGGTAGGCTACAGTCCATGGGTTCGCAAAGAGTTGGACATGACTGAGTGACTTCACTTTCTTTCTTTACTCCTTGGAAGGAAAGTTATGACCAACCTAGATAGCATATTCAAAAGCAGAGACATTACTTTGCCAACAAAGGTTCGTCTAGTCAAGGCTATGGTTTTTCCAGTGGTCATGTATGGATGTGAGAGCTGGATTGTGAAGAAGGCTGAGTGCCGAAGAATTGATGCTTTTGAACTGTGGTGTTGGAGAAGACTCTTGAGAGTCCCTTGGACTGCAAGGAGATCCAACCAGTCCATTCTGAAGGAGATCAGCCCTGGGATTTCTTTGGAAGGAATGATGCTAAAGCTGAAACTCCAGTACTTTGGCCACCTCATGCGAAGAATTGACTCATTGGAAAAGACTCTGATGTTGGTAGGGATTGGGGGCAGGAGCAGAATGGGATGACAGAGGGTGAGATGGCTGGATGGCATCACTGACTCGATGGACGTGAGTCTGAGTGAATTCCAGGAGTTGGTGATGGACAGGAAGGCCTGGCATGTTGCCATTCATGGGATTGCAAAGAGTCGGACATGACTGAGCGACTGAACTGAACTGAAAGAATGGCCAGCATGTCCAAAGCATAGTATGCCTCATCCTGTTTTTCACTCTGAATTCCTTCAGAATGCAGTGTCATTCAGCAACCAGAGATTACAACTTCACCCCATAGAACTGGCTGTGAGCATTGCTGTTTGTCTTAGGGATCCTAATTCATCTGAGGCCACAGTGGGAATTTCTGAGCTGGTTAGGGTCTGTGTCCTCAGGTGTGACGTATTTGAGCTGTTTGAGGTTGGTGTTCAGGATGAGCAGGCTCTGAACCATTTGTGGATCTCTGTCCCAGGCATGGAGTCTATGAAGTATCTGGGTGGGGGGATGGGTGGTCTTTGTCCAGTGGGTTGGGCCTCTGAGCTGTTCTTGTATCTGGAAATGAGAGTGTTCTTGAGAGGAAGGCTGAATGGACCCCACTCTCATGGGTCTTAGAAGTAGACCTGTAATTTCACCTTTGCTATGATTTCTACCATGCCTCCCTAGAGATAAAAGCTTGGGGCCCCATCCTCAATGAGAGTAAGTGATGTGCAGTTCAGAGGAGCCCATAGTAATAATCCTGATAAAAACAAAACTTGCTGACATGACTATAAACCTTGATAGGGGCCCTGTGACCAAAACTGTGTTCACACATTCACTCACTCAGTCTGCCCAAACCACAACAAGGAGGGCACCATTTGCAGATGGGATCCCAACCCAAAGCCCAGTGGAGATGGAAGGTCTCAACACATGAGGAGGGGAGAAACTGGATGTAAGCTTGGGTCCCTTGGAGGAGTCAGGAAGACTCAGCACAACCCTGGCCAGGTAGTGGGTAAAGGGGGCGTTTGCACCAGGCCACAAGGACCCTGCGACTGATGCACTGTCAGGATATGTCTCTTTGTCTCCCCATCATACATTCAGCTCGTTAGCCAATATATAGAATGTAAAGTTCTCATTCCCTTGCAGGTGGTGCTGAAAGTCACAGAGGTGAGCCTCCAAGCAGGTGGGGAGCAACCTCACATTCATCAACTTGCATGAGGCTCCACCACAAATGCAAAGATCTCTGCCTCTCTTTCCCTCATTAAAGCATTCACTGGCACTGGGGTCAGCAGGAGGCCAGTCTGGACAGTGCAGGTTGTGAGGGACCTTGTGTACAGCATAAGCCTCCCCATGACAGGAACATGTCCTTGTCTTGATGGGCAAAGGCCCCCTGATATGTGACAAGGGGGCATGACTTAGGCCCAGGCCATGGGCAACTGAATGATTTCCTAGAGGTAGTCCCTGGGGAGGGGCCTCTTTACTCCTATAGAGACAGGTACATCATTCAGTTGCAGAGCTGGGGGCCCATAGGTGGGTGCACAAACAAGTGGGGACTCTTTGCTTCCAGAAATAGTCTCTTTGCTCCTGTCTAATGTTCTAGCTTTGTCTTTCTCCCTGACAACTCAGTGCATGTTACATCATCCGTCTTTGCCTTTGCAAGACTGAATGTGACCTCACTCACTCACACCATGAGGGCCCTTGTTTTGTCTCTCCTGAGGGTATCATCAATTGACATGGATGTTCACTGGGAGCAGTAGGGGGGATTCCCCTTGAGAGTGGGGGACTCGAAGAAAGGCACATTCATCTTCAGAGGGCCTGTGGTTTTCCTGTGGTACACCAGGCGTTCCTCAACAATCATTGCGTGATCTGGGCCTCTGAAGGAAGCATGGGGGCTTGTCTTGTAAGAACCCTCCTGTGGCTCAAGTCGAAGTCCTCCCCATGGCAGTAGGCCCTGTGGGACCTGCCCCTCATTACCTCTCTCATTCAATCTCCTGGCTCTCCCTCCATCATGCTATGACAGTCACATAGTCATCCTAACTGTTTGCACACACTTGACACTGAGTTCCACTCCCCAATTTTTCCACCGGCCATTATCTCAAATGGGGTATTTTTCCCCCATATAGGCATCTCCTCTAGGCTTTTGCTCAAATCTTGTCACAATCTTACAAAGAACTTTCCTGACCACACTTTCTAGACATGATCCCCTCTATTTCACTATCCTGATTTAATTTTAATCACGGCAGTTACAAACACCTGAAAAATTACTTAGAGTTTGGGGCTGTATGATCCCCACAGAATGTACATTCCATGAGGGCAAGGTTGATTTTCTCTTTCCTAACTCTCATAGTTGTGCTTGACACATACTGTGGAGAGAATGAATGAATGACAGAATGAATAAATTTAAACTCGTTGAGAGAGGCACAGATACACATGTTGAGGATTCTGCTAGGGAACATATTCAGGGATGACAAGATGACAAGGCTGTGGTCTTTCTCATCTACATGGTGTCCTTGAGGCCCCTTGGAGATGATCCCTTTCCTAACACAATGGAAAGTCCTGTTGTCCTTTCACATATCACTCGCGGTCAGCGACAGAGGCTGTCCCCACACCAGGCCTTCAGATCCCATTCTCAGAAACTTTATCTCTCCTGCCAGTTGGGGGACTGTGGCTGGCTTTCCCCATGAGACCTATTCTGTATTAAACAGGAAAGCACAAACAAGCATCAATGCCACTGCCCAGCACAGAGAAAATTCTTTGAATCCTTCCTGTTACAATAGTGGCCACCACAGAGGAGCAATTTTCAGTTTATGAAGACTTTTTTCTGAGTCCAAGAGTGTGGCAGTATGTGGGGTTTTCATCCTGACTTTGCATATCATCCTGGAATGTTATGGGCATCTACGTCTATTGATCCCCAATCTCACCACCAAGGGGCGCTCGAGATGAAACAGTTCTGTCCTGGAATGTACCACTGAAGTGTAGCGGTGGGACCACCTACTCTGGAAGGTACCATTGGAAGAGTGCATGTGACAACACAGAGGGTGCCCTGACACCGCATCGGACATCGACCACAGTTCCCAGTTGAGGCACTCATGGCGCCACTGGTTCCAACCGCATTCTTTCCACTCAGTCTTTCCGCCGCATTTGAATTCTAGTGGACACCGATATTAAGCTGCAACTTTCTTTGTCCCTTTTCCAACTCCACACCTTCTTTTCTACATGGTCACGTCCGAGGTGCGGATGGCCACTTAGCGAGAGATTGCCGAAATTAGCTCTTCCGGAGCTCGAGTACACGCGGAAGTCCAGCTACTTCCGCGCTCCTTCGTCTCCTGCTCAGTTCCCATTGGCTGCCTGTCTTAGACAGGCACTGAGGTCGCGGAGTTGAAACTCTGGGCTAGAGGCGTGTTTATACCACTGCACCTGCGTTCGCTTGCGCAGCTTTTCAGAGTGTGCGATTTTTCTTCGAATTTTACCGCTTTTCCCGAAGGGGTTGAATCGCTGCCTTGGTTAGTGGCGAGGTTTGGCACAGTCAGTGGCTATGCAGGCTTAAGGTGTTTCAGTGTTACTTAGCTCTCACGCATTCTGGATCATATGGCAACTCGGGGTAAGTCGCACAGATGCATGCAATTAATGACCAGGGAGAGGTCTCTGGGCTTGTTTCGTGTCTCTCCCTGGAGAGTAACCTGTGTCAGGGAGCTTGGGGTTGTGCATGGCTACGTATGACATCACAGATGCTGTTTTGGGTACATTTGATCTTTGTGAGCCATTGGCCAGGATCGTGGGTGATGGGATATTTGATCTGAGTGGATTTTGCAAGCCATGGTCCAAAGCCTCTAGGATGTGTGTGCCTGTATGCAGGGATGTGCATTTTTGAAGCTTTGGGGCCTTGAGATGTCTGTGTAGGCGTCTGCTCCCCCAGAATGTGAGATCTCTGAGCTTTTGATTCTGGGTCCCAAGTTGTGATGTCTCTGAGCTGCTTTGAGGAGGGGTTTGTCTTAAGGTGTGAACTATCAGCTGCTTGGGGTCTGTGCACAAGGTGCAGGTTTTCCATTTGGGGACTTTATCTTCAGGTTGTATGATGTTTTTGAGTTATTCGAAGTTCTGTCTTTCTGCTTAGGGGTTTCAGTACTAGATTAGTAAGTGTCCAGAGTGGTTCAGAAGTCATTCTCCGTGATGTGAAGTATCTGTGCAATTCTCATTTGTTTCTGTCTTGAAGACCTTGTTCTGTTTGTAGGCTCTTTGTCGCAGTTTGTTTGGTCTCTGTCGTGTTTGAGGGTCTGAGACTCAAGTTGTGAGCTCTCTGTGCAGATACTCAGTGACCTATTTTTGGTGTCACTGGGTATCTACCTTAGCTGTTTGGAGTCGTTGTGCTAGAAGTAAAGCCTCTTGCATTCTTGGCTGTGAGGTCTCTGTCCAGGAACTGAGGATTTGGAAGCTGGCAGATATGATTCCGAAGCCTGGAAGCTGACATGCTGACTGTGTGTTGAGTGTGTCACTTGTCTCCTGGAATCTCAGTATGTATAATAATTAATACAGTGGGGCCAGTGTCCGTCTTGGAGGGTACCTGTGCATGTTAGCAATGTGTAAAGGGCCTGGCTTCTGACTGTCCTTCAGCAAATTTTTTCTGAGCATCTGCCATATACCAGAGCCCTAATTTGAGGAGTTTGTGACAGGACAAAACGGACCAGGTCTCTCATTTCATAGACGTGGTAGTCAGTAAGTAAATCAAGGGTGGCAGGCACTATGAAGAAAGATAATGCTAGATCAAGGGAAAGGGTGTGTGCAGGTATGATGTTATTATTTTATACAAGATAAAGAGGGAAAGTCTGAAAGACAGCAATTAGGCAGAGATGTGGAGGAAGTGAGGGAGCAGGCCGTGGGCTTACCTAATGGAAGAGCATTCCAGGCAGAAGGAACAATAAACGCAATAGTCCTGGCAGGGCAATCTATTTGATGTGCTTCTAAATTTCAAGGAGTTCTGTGATGCTCTGGGTTTGACATGGTTCAATGCATTTGGCACTCATTGAAAAGGGTCTGGTGCTGCTGTCTCTGTTTCTCCCACAATTTGTGGTCATCTGCATTTCACAGATGAAGGACTCAAGGATCCAACGTGTGCCCTGCACCTTCTTTCCTAGCTATACCTGAAATTAGGAGTGAAACCTTCTGGTCCATGATGAGAGACAGAGAGCTTGAGTATACCAGCTGCAGGGATGATAGCATCCATGCTAAATGTCAGTCAACCAGTGGATATCAGTTATAATGTGGGAATCGTGCCTCATAATTTTGCTACTCTTGATGGAGGGCAGGACTTACGAAGGAGAAAGCACCTGGGGAAAGGAGGGAGGCAGGCATGGGAAGGTGGAGGACAATGAGAAAATGAAAACCAATGGCTTCAGCAGGTTGCTTGGATTTGGCCCATTTTACCTTGAGTAACTGATTGTATTGGAATATAATCACCTTTTCTCTGTCCCTACCCATTTTTTCCCTCCCTTTCTCTTTTGTGCCAGGGATACCACCTGGGCATAGCGCTTTCTGCAAATTTTTCAACTACAAGCACGGTTTTTAAATAGATTATCTATCTCTATTTGGTTGAACTTGGTTAGTTCCTTTCACCGAACTTGCCAGATGTCGTTATGTAGAATCATTCACAGAATCCTTTTAATTTCTGTGGGATCTGAAGTCTATTTTACTTCCAATGCTGGTAAGTGTTGTCTTTAGTTATCTTGCTATTTTTGGTCTAAATGAGTACATTTATGAATTTGTATTGATCTTTTGAAAGAGCCAGCTTTGGGTTTTGTTGATCATCTCTATTTTATCTCATATCTGTTCTGATCACTATTTCCCTTATTTTGCTGACAGTCTTGCTACTAAGGGGTTTAATAAAGTCCGAGAGTTACCCAAGCATAATGAAAAGTGACAGATTCTAGGGCACTATTGTAGCTGTACTAAGTGAGATTCCCTGAGTACAGAACATGAAATCTTCAATTTTTTTTAAAGAATTCCTCAGTTCTGATTGACAAGGACAGCTTGTCTAGGCACTACCAGAGCAGAGGAATGGTCTTATTTTGCCTTCTGCCAGGCTCTGCCTTCACTGGGAACATGTGTAGGTGACAGGGGTTTGCTGCCTACTCTGATGGACAAACCCAAGACCTCCAGTTAGGAGACTCACTGACATGCTGTCTGCTGAGGAGGCTCTCAGACAATTGGTTCTACAAAACATCCTGATTCCAGTCTTGCCAAGCCTCTGTCTGAAAGATTTCTGAAGATTTCTATTTAATGTGCATTTCCATGATGTAAGATCAATTTGTGGTATGTGGTAGCTGTTATTCTACATATTTTGCCATAGCCGTTGGATCTTACCCTTGACTGAATAAATACAGAACACACTGAGTTTTCCACAATTACCTCCAGACCAGTGGCTCCCTTACCACTGGGCAACACTGAACAAGTTACGTAGTGTCTCTGTGCCTCATTCCTCCATTAGCCACATAGAAGCACTAGCTTGGAGTAAATTTAACTACTTCATGGGGCAGTGTAGAACACTGACCATGTTAAGACATGGGAAATTGTCAGAACAGTATGCGCCATATGATACATTCCCAGTCCATTCTAGCTGTTGTCATTACTGTAGTTAATATTATTGCTGTTCCACATTTCCCTGGATAGGGTTTCAGGGACACAGTGCCAAGACCACCTTTGACTCACTGCATGGACCTTGCAGTATCACTTCAGCCTTTCAGGGCCTCAAGAACGAAGTGTATGAAGCATGGGGGAAGAATTTTTTTTAGCATAAAGAGTATTCGCCTCTTCTTGTGAGGATATTGTGAAGCCTAAATGCAACACTGATGCTAAAGCTGAAATTCCAATACTTTGGCCACCTCATGCGAAGAGTTGACACATTGGAAAAGACTCTGATGCTGGGAGGGATTGCTGGCAGGAGGAGAAGGGGACGACAGAGGATGAGATGGCTGGATGGTATTACTGACTCGATGGACATGAGTTTGAGTGAACTCCGGGAGTTGGTGATGGACAGGGAGGCCTGGCGTGATGTGATTCATGGGGTCACAAAGAGTCGGACATGACTGAATGACTGAACTGAACTGAACTGAAATGCAACACTGAGGATTCAGCATGTGTTTGTATGGAAAAATTTAGTGCATATTCTCTATGAAGTTACAAGTCTAATGACCCCTTCATATGATCTGTATAGTGACAGGAAATAAGTAGTCACTGGACAGTTATCAAACATGAGTATATAAAGTTTAAAAAATCTTATAGAGGGGAATTTAAAGGCCGAGAAACCTCATCACATAGCTTTTTTTTTTTTTTTTTTTTGGTGTTCTTTTTTTCAAGTCTAATTCTCCTGTATCAAATCTGAAAATCTGATTCTGATTCTGATATGAAAATGTTAATAGTCAAACTTTCATCAGTAATGCTTTATTTCTTGTGTAGTTTTCACATTGCTAATTTTAGTGTGTTTTTTATTTCTTCTGTCAATATTTATAATTTTTAATCCAAGGGTGATGGTATGGATATTTTCTGAGACAAATCATGAGTAGATTGTCAGCCATGTTTTTGGATGGAGAGTCTGAGGATGGGGCACACGTGCTAGAGAGCATAGTTGGGGTGGGAGAGGAAAAGGGTGGGGGCAGGGATGGAGTGTGTGAGTATTAGCAGAAATGGAAGTGAAAAGAGGCAAGAAGATAAGCTCACCCTTCTGAACCATGGTTAGCTCTCCATATGTGCACATATAATAAAGTCTTTGAGTACTCATCACAACACTATGAGGTAAGCATTCGTAATTGTATCATCCCTTTTGGCAGCTGGGGATGCAGAAACACGTAGTGGTTAACAGGTGAATGAATTTGCCCAAAGTCACCTCCCTGGCAAGAGCTGAGTCAAATTGGTGCTCAGGCCAGAGAGGAACAGAGACATGTATATCACCCCCAATCTGGAATACGTTGCAGTGTCTAGTGTACTCTCGATCAAAAGGCAGATCAACATGTCCATCTGCAGGAAACTTTACTGTGTATGGATTGAACACAGTGTCTCCTAAGTACATGAAAGACCATGGGATGTCATGTCAGCATGCACACATCACAGAGAACAGTTCCTGGTCCAAATAACAGATACAGTATCCTGAAGACATTAACTTCCCTATCTCATACATTTTTTAAAAAAAGAGAATGGAACCTGGACGGCAATAGACTGCATATTAAGTTTTTTTTCCCCCTCTCAAGTGTGACATTCTAAATAATTCTAGATAATTTTTCATTGATTGATTATTATTTACAGTATTGGTTTGATTTCTGTCACACATCAACCTATAAGTGTAGGTGTACATATGTCTCCTCCCTCTTGAATCCCTCCCACTTCCCACTCACTCCCACCCCTCTATTAACCCTTTGTTATTACAGAGCCCCCATTTGAGTTCCATGAGTCATACAGCAAATTCCCATTAGCTATCTATTTACATATTTTAATGGTATGCATCCATGCTACTCTCTCCATTTATCTTACCCACTCCCTCTTCTCCCCACCACTGTGCATAAGTCTGTTCTCTATGTCTCCTTTGCTGCTCTGCAAACAGGTTTATCAGTAAGATCCTTCTAGATTCCATATATATGCATTAGTATATGGTATTTGTTTTTCTCGTTCTAACTTACTTCACTCTGTATAATAGGCTCTGGATTCATCCACCCCCTTAGAACTGATTGAAATGCATTCCTTTTTTTTTCTATGCCTGAGTACCATTCCATTGTATCTATGCACCACAGCTTCTTTATCCATTCCTCTGTCGATGGACATCTAGCTTGCTTCCATGTTTTGCCTACTGTAAATAGTGCTGCAATGAACACTGGGGTATGAGTGTCTTTTTTGGCTTTGGTTTTTGAAGGGTATATGCCTAATAGTGGGATTGCTGGGTCATATCATGGTTTTATTCCTAGTTTTTTTCTTTTTTTTTTTTCTTAAGGAATCACCATACTGTCTTCCCTAGTGGCTGTATCAATTTACATTCCCACCAGCAATGTAGGAGGGTTCCCTTTTCTCCACACCCTCTCCAGCACTTGTTGCTTGTGGATTGTTTCATGATGCCCATTCTGTCTGGTGTGAGGTGATATCACATTGTAGTTTTGATTTGCATTTCTCTAATAATGAGCTTCCCTGGTGCCTCAGCTGGTAGAGAGTCTTCCTGCAGTGTGGGAGACCTGGGTTCAATCCCTGGATCAGGAAGATCCCCTGGAGAAGGAAATGGCAACCCACTCCAGTGTGCTTGCCTGGAAAATTCCATGGACAGAGGAACCTGACAGGCTACAGTCCATGAGTTTGCAAAGAGTTGGAAACTACTGAATGACTAACAATCTAATAATGAGTGATGGCAAGCATCTCTTCATGTGTTTATTTGCCATCTGTATGTCTTCTTTGGAGAAATATCTGTTTAGGATTTTTGCCCACTTTTTGACTGGATTGTTTGTTTCTCTGGTATTGACTTGAATGTGCTATTTATATGTTTTGGAAATTAATATTTGTCAGTTGTTTAATTTGCTATTGTTTTCTCCCATTCTGAGGGTGGTCTTTTCACCTTGTTTATAGTTTCCTTTGCTATGCAATAACTTTTAAATTTAAATAGCACCCACTTATTTATTTTTGTTTTTATTTCCTTTATTCTAGGAGGTTTGTCGTAGAGGATCTTACCATGATTTATGTCATACACTGTTCTGCCTATGTTTTCTCCCAAGAGTTTTATAGTTATTGGTCTTACATTTAGGTCTTTAGTCCATTTTGAGTTTATCTTTGTGTATGGTGTTAGGAAGTGTTCTAATTTCATTCTTTTTCACTTAGTTGTCTACTTCTTCCAGCACAATTTATTGAAAATGCTGTCTTGTTCCCATTGTATATTCTTGCCTCCTGAGTCAAAGATAAGGTGCCCATATGTGTGTGGGTTTTTCTCTGGGCTTTCTATCTTGTTCCACTGGACTATACATCTGTTTTTGTGCTTGTAACATACTGTCTTGATGACTGTAACATTGTAGTATAACCTGAAATCAGGTAAGTTGATTCTTCCAGCTCCAGTCTTCTTCCTCAAAATTAATTTGGCTATTTAGGGTCTTTTGTGTTTCCATACGAATTTTGACATGTTTTGTTCTAGTTCTGTGAAAAACGCCATTAGTAATTTGATAGGGATCACATTGTTTCTGTAGATTGCATTTGGTAGTATAGTCATTTTCACAATATTGATTCTTCCTACCCAGGAACCTGGAATATCTCTCCATCTGTTTATGTCATCTTTGACTTCTTTCATCAAAATATAATTTTCTGTATACAGTTCTTTTGTCTCCTTATGTAAGTTTATTCTTAGATGTTTTATTATTTTTGTTCAGTGGTGAATGGAACTGATTCCTTAATTTCTCTTTCTGATTTTTCATTGTTAGTGTGTAGGAATGCAAATGATTTCTGTGTACTGACTTTTTTATCCTGAGAATTTGCTAAATTCACTGATTAGCTGTAGTAATTTTCTGATAGTATCATGGTTTTCTATGCACAGCATCATGTCATCTGCAAACAGTGAATGCTATACTTCTTTTCCCATCTGGATTCCTTTTGTTTCTTTTTCTTCTCTGATTGTTGTAGCTAGGACTTCCAAAACTATGCTGAATAATAATGGTGAAAGTGGACACCCTTGTCTTGTTCCTGACGTTAGAGGGCCTGCTTTCAGTTTTTCACCATTGAGAATAATATTTGCTGTGGCCTTAATATATGTGGCCTTTACTATGTTGAGGTAGGTTCCTTCTGTGCCCATTTCTTGAAGAGTTTTAATCAAGGCCAATGCCCCTACAGACTGAAGGGTCCACAGGTGATGATTTTAGAGCCCCACACCACTTGATTTATGCTGGGTGACTCTGCAAACCCACCAAACCCTCTTACAGATACAAACACACACAACAGCACAGCAGAAATTGTTAGCCTGTCTTTGTCTCCTGAGGTAATTGCAGATTTGTGGTCTCACTACCCAGAGTTGTCACTGGCCGTCCTTTGCTCATTCTTGTCCTGGACAGGGGCACTGCAGAGATGCATGGACTAGTCTGCCCTAGTCTGTGGATGTCTCCTGCCTCCTCTACTCGTTGTTAGACATCTCATGTTCTTTTGACTTCATCTCCCCTGTCAGCAGGGGGATGGGCCCATGCACACACATGCAAACACATGTGACACAAGCACACACCTGTGCAGATGCATGTGAAAGGCACAGGGACACAAACAGGGAACAAAAGGGTCCCAGAGGACCACAGCAAAACCAAGGGATGAACGTGTCTGATGGTGTGGCAGGGCCTGGGGATGTCAGTGTAGCAGCTGGGCAAGTGGGAGTACCCAGAGCCCTTGCAGATGCCTGTTCCAGTGTCCTTGCTCTACCCGAGGCTAACCCTGTTACTTGAGACCTTTCCTTTCCCGGCATGTGGCATGACTGGCTCCTTAACCTAAAGCAGATGATGAACCACCGCCAGATGCCCGTCATGATCAGCGAACAAGATAAAGACTTGCTTAGCTTCATGATGGCTTTGAAGGGCAGGGAGGGAGCCTGAGGACAGGTAGGTGGGGGAACTGGGCAGGTAAGTGGGGTTGGGGATCCTATGATCCAGGTGCGTGCATTCGGTGAGAGCCTTTGGCAAGGAAAAACGGAAGATGTTGATGCCTGCCTGGCAGGCAGGCTGAGGCCCTAGAAGCTTGCACCTTCACCTTTTCCATCCTCCTGCTTCTGGCAGGTGCAGGAACTAGGCTGTCCCCAGTCCCGCTGCAAGCTGGTATTTTCCTTTCGGGACAAACATACTTTAGGAACAGAGAGATCATTAAGGAGTATCACTGTGGCAGTGCTGGTATGACCTGGCTCCCTGGGTTGTGTGGGTGGGTGGAAGAGGGAGGTGGATGCTCCTGCTACCTGAATCTTACCTGTCTCCCCTGTCCTCCTTCAGGATATAGGGCATGTACTTCCTCTCAAGTCCACTGGTTCTGTGATGATGGATGGGGAACTCCCAGTCTCAGGCAGGACATCAGCAGCCTGAACTTCCTTAACTGGTTGTTGGACCACAACTGTCCAGGATGGAACAGGATTGCTGAGGTGGGGTCTCTCTTGGCCTCCCCAGAATGGGCAATTGATGTTGGGGTTCTTGGCTGCCCATGGCAGGGCTCGGGGCCTGATCAGCCCCATGCTGACCTCCCTTGTGCAGCCAGCAGATCATTGTCAAGGGCCTGTGGGTCAATCCCCTGCAGTATTTCTCTCAGGAGGAAGGTCCTGCCATGAGAGGTAAGTGATGAAACACAGAAATTGTGAGAGGATAAGGAGGTAAGGCCTGAAGGCAGATCCATGTAGAGGCCAGGACCCTCTCCTTTCCCTAGTGGGGAAGTTCAAGCTCATGGAGCTTGGATGCAGAGCCTGGATTCAGGTCATGCAGGTAGCCGGTGACAGGCTGAAACTGGAGGCTCGGGGACTTCATTTGTCTGAGTCTCATTCAGAGCAGCTCTGCTTACAGCATGCGAGACCCAGGTGATTCTCACGGAGGCAGTGTGAATTAAGCACGTTTGTCAGCATCATCCTTCCCTGGGTCCTGCTGCTTATGGAGACCCTGGGTCTTCCTTGCTGTGAGCCCTAGTATTCAGGATGCCAGGGCCCTGAGACCTGCCAGCATCTGGGGCTGTAGGGGATGTCATAGGCAGCAGGTGGAACACCAGGTGATGAGGCTGCCTTCTTCAGCAGGGAGGCAGTAGAGGAAGGAGCATCCCTGGAGGAGGGAGAGGTGTTGGGGATGGGCAAGTGTTCCAGCTGCTGGTGGAAGACATCACTGAGGAGGTGGAAGTGGTGGCACAGGAGGAGCAGGAGAAGCTGTCCTCAGGAGTGGGAGGAGAAGCTGGAGGAGCAGGGCCAGGAACATCCAAAGACAGGAGCCTCGAGTGACCAGCCCCCACTGGAGGTGCTGGAGGCATTGGCAGCCCTGTAGGTTTAGCTGAACTCCGTCAATGAGAAAGACCCCAGAGCCTATCTTTGGCTTCAGAGGAAGGACCATCAGAGGAGAAATCGTCCCTTGAATCAGAGAAGTGCCATCATCCAGGGCATCCCTGGCTTCTGGGCCAAAGCTGTATCCTTACTGCCGCTTCATATGGGTCAAATGCTCAGGAGGTGAAGAAAGAACAGGAGCAGGAGGAGAGGTGGGGGTGAGGACACCAGCCAGCTTAGGAGGGGGCAAGGGAATTGGGGGTGGGGGGAGTTGTGATCTCCACAGGCACAGTGGCAGCAGAGCCTGGGAATCTCTCTACCTGTATGTGTCTGAGCAAATGACTACGGGAGGCTAATTTTGACTCACATCTGCATAAAAGCCACACACTTTGGCAGGGAATGTCTGTCATCAGTGACCAGAGACAGTGTGCCAGATGACTCCAGTACATCCGTGCCACCCCTTGTGAAGACAGGGAGCAGGTAAGAGACCCAGGGCTCTCTTGTTCAGCCAGGAGGCAGTGGAGGAAGGAGCGGCCGTGGGTGAAGGAGAGGTGTAGGGAATCGGTGTGTTCCAGATGCTGGTGGAAGACATCATTGAGGAGGTGAAAGTGGTTTCAGAGGAGGAGCAGGAGTAGCTGCCCTCCCAGGAGCTGGAGGAGAAGCTGGAGGAGCAGGGCCAGGACATCCAAGGACAGGAGCCTCAAGTGACCAGCCCCCACTGGACGCGCTGGAGGCGTTGGCAGCCCTGCAGGTGGAGCCGAGCTTCACAAATGAGAAAGACCCCAAAGCCACGTCCAACACGGCCTCTCAGCACCACTGCACAGGCGGAGGTGGAAAAGACTTCAGAGGCTTTGGGCACAGGTGGTGGGAACAGTCTCGGAGCTGCTTTTTAAGTCATGCAGGCCAGGACACTCAGTTGAGTGAAGTCTAGAGGTAGTTTCCCATAAAAGACAGAGTTTCTAGGGAACACACAGGCTTGGGTGGAGTTGAGCCCAAGGATGCTGGGACCTGACTCAGAAACTCTGTATGCCTCTCTCCTGTCTCTGCCTCCTAATCTACTTAACACCCAGTGTGCAGACTGACGACACCTGTCCTGTGCATCTTCACACTCAGGCCGTTCATTCAGTTACAGATATTTGTTTAGCACCTGCCTCTGGCCAGGTCGTGTTCCAGGTATGGGACAGCTGTGAGGAGACAGACAATAACCCCATTCCTTGTGGAGCAGAAATTCTTCCAGAGGCCAAATGCACCCCTCTTGTGGCCATCACCTCTGGCCTCACCATCCTCAGCTCACTGGCCGGCCCTGCTGGAGCTCCAGCCCATGGATGCAGTTCCGTCTGAGCATCACCTGTACCCCAGGAAGGCACCTCTCTGGACTCACCGCCCATCAACCTCTGCCACCTCATGCCCCGTGTCCTTCTCAGCATGTACCACCATCTGAAATGCCCTCCCCGACACCTGCATCACCTTAGTGTATCTGGCTATGGTACGTCCTCAGTGAAGGAAGGTCCCAGCTGCCTTCCCACCCTTTCTGTTGAGTTCCTGCCACATATTCCTGTCATGTCAGCCTGGAGAGACTCTCCAGACATGTGCGGAGCACGGGCTCGGTGGGGCCCGAGTGGGTGGACCCACATGGGTTGCTCCAGTCCTCAGGATAGGCAGGGACCTCCCAGCACCGGCTTGGACCCTACAGGCAGACAGACCAGCTTCCTTCTCCCAGGGACCAAAACGGGGAGAGTCCCTCATCACTGCTCAGGGTTGTGGCTGCCAAGGAAGGACTCTTAGTTCCATGGTCCTAAGCATCCTGTGACTTGTTACACGTTTTACCTATGTGATCTCAACTCCTCAGGCAGAACACTTTGGGCTACATGCTTGGGAGAATCAACTGGAGTGGTTTCAGTTCAGTTCGTCTCTCAGTCATGTCCAACTCTTTGCGACCCCATGGACTGCAGCATGCCAGGCCTCCCTGTCCATCACCAACTTCCTGAGTTTACTCAAACTCATGTCCATTGAGTCGGTGATGCCATCCAACCATCTCATTCTCTGTTGTCCCCTTCTCCTCCTGACTTCTATCTGTTCCAGCATCAGGATCTTTTCCAATCAGTCAGTTTTTTGCCTTAGGTGGCTAAAATATTGGAGATTCAGCTTCAGCATCAGTCCTTCCAATGAATATTCAGGACTGATCTCCTTTAGGATGGGCTTGTTGGATCTCCTTGCAGTACAAGGGACACTCAAGAGTCGTCTCCAAGACCACAGTTCAAAAGCATCAATTCGTGGGCACTCAGCTGTCTTTATAGTCCAACTCTCACATCCATACATGACCACTGGAAAAACCATAGCCTTGACTAGATGGACCTTTCTTGGCAAAGTAATGGCTCTACTTTTTAATATGCCGTCTAGGTTGGTCATAACTTTTCTTCCAAAGAGCAAGTGCCTTTTCATTTTATGGCTGCAATCACCATCTGCAGCGATTTTGGACCCCCCAAAATAAAGTCTGTCACTGGTTCCACTGTTTCCCCCATCTAATTGCCATGAAGTGATGGGAACTTAGTTTTCTGAAGGTTGTGTTTTAAGGCAACTTTTTCACTCTCCTTTTTCACTTTCATCAAGAGGCTCTGTAGTTCTTCTTCACTTTCTGCCATAAGGGTGGTGTCATCTGCATATATGAGGTTATTTATATTTCTCCCAGCAATCTTGATTCCAGAGTGTGCTTCATCCAGCTTGGCATTTTCCATGATGTACTCTGCATATAAGTTAAATAAGCAGGGTGACAATATACAGCCTTGATGTACTCCTTTCCCAATTTGGAACTAGTCTTTTGTTCATGTCCGGTTCTAACTGTTGCTTCCTGACCTGCATACAGGTTTCTCAGGAGCCAGGTAAGGTGGTCTGGTATACGAATCTCAAAGAAGTTTTCAGTTTTTTGTGATCCACACAGCCAAAGGCTTTCATGTAGTAAACAAAGCAGATGTTTTTCTGGAACTCTCTTGCTTTTTTGACGATCCACCTGATGTTGGCAATTTGATCTCTAGTTCCTCTACCTTTTCTAAACCCAGCTTAAACAGCTGGAAGTTCTTAGGTCACATACTGTTGAAACCTGGCTTCGAGAAGTTTGAGTATTACTTTGCTAGCATGTGTGATGAGTTCAATTGTTTGATAGTTTGAGCATTCTTTGGCATTACCCTTTGAGATTGGAATCAAAAGTGACATTTTCCAATCCTTTGGCCATTTGCCAAACAGGTGTGTGTGTGTGTTTCTCTTTGTCCTCATCTCCAAAAAACATATAAGCCCCACCAAACCTCATGGCATTTACATCTCAAACACACACTTTATGGTTACCTCCAAAGCAGCTGTGATCAATGCACAAACTTTGCTAGAGGTATCCTTCCCCACCTCTGAGGGGTCTGATCCTTCAGGCTCAAATTGACCAGGCTCACTATCCAATCATTAGAACATGCAGGTTAGGGAGAAGAGAAAGCACCCCACACCCAGAGCAACACAACCCATCAGGCTACGTCATGCAGCCTGTAAACACAGAAGCCCCTTACTTTTATCTGTTTCATAAATCTGTTCTGTGTGAACATCACTGTGGTATTTAATACAATTATGGGTTTCATCTGGTGTGCTCAGCCTTGTCTGTCCCCTCATTTCTGCAGAGCCCTGACCCTACACAGTCAGTGTGCAGGGTGTTGCACCTTGGGGATCAAGGGCCAGAGCAGGGGGGTGGGGGTAACGGTGCCACAAGGGGTCACCCCGGGCTGACACTCCCAACCTGGGGTTCATCATGCCTGAGGCACCTCCACGAGGTCTGTTCAGGCTTCCAGCAAATCCTGACCAGGAAGGAAAACAAACTGCACTGGTTGAGGGACCTAGGTGGTGGTGGGGCTCCTTCTAAGCTGTTAGCGGCCCCGCCCAGGTCTTTTCCTACTACCCCTATCCTGCCCCAAGCCCCTTCCCGGATCCTGCCTCTCTTCCCCGTCCATCCTGATCTCCTCCCAGTCCGCGTTGCACCCCTTCCCTTGTCCTGCATCCCCTCCCCTTACCGATGCTCTCTACTGTCCTGATCTCCTCTGGCCCCGTGCCCCTTCCTGGGTCCTGTGCCCCCTCCCTGTCCATGCCCATTACATTGTCCTGTGCCCCTCCCTGTCCATCGGCCCAGCACTCCACCCCCACATCCCTGAGCCCTGACCCTCCTACCTCACCCCGATTCCCAGCCCTAGGCTGCAGGGCCACTCCACTTTCACCTCTCCCAGTCCTGATGCCCTCCACTGTCCAAAGGAACCTCTGTGGCCCCGCAGGTCTGCACACAGCAATCGCTTTGCTGACCCCCTGACCACCACCCAGAACCCCACTGGGACCCCCTGGGTGGGCACCTTCTGTTCTTCCTGCAGATTGGCAGGACACGTGGCTCCTGGCACTTGCTAAGGCAGGGTAGTATGGTTACAACAACCCACTTTATTTAAGTTTGTAAATAAGTACACTTACTCATAGAGAAAATCTGTTCATGTCAGACATAAAGTGATTACTGCTTGTGGGTGGACATGGAGCTTCTCTCCCTTCTCTGGGATTACCTAAGGACAGTGAAGCAGTGTAGCCTTGGTTCCAGGACACTTCCCTGCTGCACAGCCATCTAGGACCTGCTCACCCAGGTCCCAGTCAGGCCCCTGAGCACACAGACCCAGGACACCAGGCGGGAACCCCTCTACAGCACCGCCCCTCTCCCCAGTTGCACAGACCTGGATAACCACTGCCCTGGGCTCCTGCTGCCAGGCCAGATGAAGGTGCTCACTTGAAAGCTGTCCTTTGACACTGAGGGCTACTGGTAGAAGAGGGGCCAGGAGAGCTTTCTACCCATATGTGGGCATGAGGGCCAGACGGATGGAGCCCTGAGATGCACTGTGACCCACAGGCCGTTCCTGTCCCTGCCCCCAATCCCAATGGGCTCCTGCTCTGAGCCTGCACCTTGACCACACCACACCAGTGCCACCCCACCCCTAGTTCAGGCTGACTCAGCTCCTGCAGACAGAGGCTCAGCCGAGCCCCTCCAGCTCCCTGTCCCCTTCACCCAACCTGTTCAGGGTGTCCTAACCCTTGGGAACCTTCAGACCAGGGGCCCCTCAAACCAAGTGCTTCCCCTGGGGAGGCCCCAGACCCACCTACAGTGCCCCAGCTGGTCCTGAGGCTCATGTCCCCCAACTCCAGCCCTGGGATGTTGGGCCCAGGGCAGCACTGGGCCAGGCTGTGTGCACTCCCAGCGCCCCATCTGCATGCAATCATTTTCACCATCACAAACGAGACTCACAAGTTCCATGGACTACTGCTGCTGATCCCGTGGACTTACACCACATACCGAGGAAGCTAGTGGCTGACAGGCAGCCAGCCTGTGAGCCTGGACATGGCACCACAGCAGACAGAGCCGCACTCAGGCCTCAGGATGGGCATGTTCCTCATGGGCACCAGGGTCACAATTTCCCTGGGACATTCTGGCCCCATGTCACAGGGGGAGTGGTCACTCAGGCATCAGTGAGTTTGCTCCTGGCCCCTGCAAGGTGGCTATGGTCACAAGGCAAGCTTGGCAGGTGCTGCCCCAGGGAGATAGGGGGGAATGCATGAGCAAAGGAATGGGCTAGGGGAACCACTGGGGGTCCTGGGGGCACTTCTCCACACAAGGACACACAGTTCACATGAAAAAATAAAGTCTTCCACTGTTTCTCAATCTATTTGCCATGAAGTGATGGGACTGGATGTCATGATCTTAGTTTTCTGAACGTTGAGTTTTAAGCCAACTTTTCCACTCTCCTCTTTCATTTTCATCAAGAGGCTCTGTAGTTCTTCTTCACTTTCTGCCATAAGGGTGGTGTCATATGCATATCTGAGGTTATTGATATTTCTTCCAGCAATCTTGATTCCAGCTTGTGCTTCATCTAGGCCAATGTTTCTCATGATGTACTCTGCATATAAGTTAAATAAACAGGGTGATGATATACAGCCTTGACATACTCCTTTTCCTATTTGGAACCAGTCTCTTGTTCCATGTCCAATTCTAACTGTTTCTTTTTGAACCTGCATACAAATTTCTGAAGAGGCAGGTCAGGTAGTCGGGTATTCCCATTTCTTTCAGAATTTCCCACAGTTTATTGTGATCCACGCAGTCAAAGGCTTTAGCATAGTCAATAAAGCAGAAATATATGTTTTTCTGAAGTTGTTGCTTTCTTGATGATCCAGGAGATGTTGGAAATTTGATCTCTGTTTCCTCTGCCTTTTCTAAAATCAGCTTGAATATCTGGAAGTTCACAGTTCACGTAATATTGAAGCCTGGCCTGGAAAATTTTGAGCATTGCTTTGCTAGTGTGTGCAATGAGTGCAATTGGGTAATAGCTTTAGCATTCTTTGACATTACCTTTCTTTGGGATTGGAATGATAACTGACCTTTTCCAGTCCTGTGGCCACTGCTGCATTTTCCAAATTTGCTCGCATATTGAATGCAGCACTTTCACAGCATCATCATTTAGGATTTGAAATAGCTCACCTGGAATTCCATCACCCCCACTAGCTTTGTTCATAGTGATGCTTCCTAAGGTCAAATTTGCTTAAGATTCCAGGATGTCTGGCTCTAGGTGAGTGATCACACCATCGTGATTATCTGGGTCATGAAGATCTTTTTTGTACAGTTTTTCTGTGTATCCTTGCCACCTATTCTTAATATCTTCTGCTTCTCTTAGGTCCATAATATTTATGTCCTTTATTGAGCTCATTTTTGCATGAAATGTTCCCTTCGTATCTCTGATTTTCTTGAAGAGCTCTGTAGCCTTTCCCATTCTGTTGTTTTCCTCTATTTCTTTGCACTGATCACTGAGGAAGGCTTTCATCTCTTCTTGCTATTCTTTGGAACTCTGCTTTCAGATAAGTATATATTTCCTTTTCTCCTTTGCTTTTCACTTCTCTTCTTTTCACAGCTATCTATAAGGCCTCCTCAGACAACCATTTTGCCTTTCTGCATTTCTTCATGTTGGGGATGGTCTTAATCATTGCCTCCTTTACAATGTCACGAACCTCCGTCCATAGTTCATCAGGCACTCTATCTGTCAGATTTAGTCCATGAAATCTATTTCTCACTTCCACTGTATAATCGTAAGGCATTTGATTTAGGTCATACCTGAATGATCTAGTGGTTTTCCCTACTTTCTTCAATTGAAGTCTGAATTTGGCAATAACGAGTTCATGATCTGAACCACAGTCAGCTCCTGGTCTTGTTTTGCTGACTGTATAGAGCTTCTCCATCTTTGGCTGCAAGAATATAATCGATTTTATTTCAGTGTTGATTATCTGGTGATGCCCATTTGTAGAGTCTTCTCTTGTTGTTGAAAGAGGGTGTTTGCTATGACCAATGTGTTCTCTTGGCAAAAGTCTGTTGGCATTTGCCCTGCTTGATTCTGTACTCCAATGCCACATTTGCCTGTTACTCCAGATGTTTCTTGACTTCCTACTTTTGAATCTGTCTTATATAATGAAAAGGATATCTTTTTTCGGTGTCGGTTCTAAAACTTCTTGTAGGTCTTCACAGAACCATTCAACTTCAGCTTCTTCAGTATTACTGGTCGGGGCATAGACTTTGATTACCATGATGTTGAATGGTTTGCCTTGGAAACCAACAGAGACCATTCCGTCATTTTTGAGATTACATCCAGGTACTGCATTTTGGACTCTTGTTGACTATAATGGCTACTCCATTTCTTCGAGGGGACTCTTGCCCACAGTAGTAGATATAATAGTCATCTGAGTTAAATTCACCCATTCCAGTCCATTTTAGTTTGCTGATTGCTAAAATGTTGATGTTCATTCTTGCCATCTCCTGTTTGACCACTTCCAATTTGCCTTGATTCATCTACCTAACATTCCAGGTTCCTATGCAATATTGCTCTTTACAGTATTTGACCATGCTTCCATCACCAATCACATCCACAACTGGGTGTTGTTTTTGCTTTGGCTCTGCTTCTTCATTCTTTCTGGAGTTATTTCTCCACTGATCTCCAGTAGTATATTGGGCACCTACCGACCTAGGGAGTTCATCTTTCAGTGTCCTATCTTTTTGAGTTTCATACTGTGCATGGGGTTCTGAGGACAAGAATACTGAAGTGGTTTGCCATTCCCTTCTCCAGTGGCCCATGTTTTGTCAGAACTCTCCACCTCGACCCATCCCTTTTGTGCAGCCCTACACAGCAAGGCTGATAGTTTCATTGAGTTAGACAAGCTGTGTCCAATGTGATTAGACCGCTCCTTACCTTGAACATGGGGTATCTCCTCACAACTGCTGCTCCTCACCTTGGGCATTTGGTATCTCCTCAAGGCCCTCACTCCTGACCTTGGACATGGGGTATCTCCTCTCAGCTGCTCGCCACTCCAGCGCCACAAAGCCACCATTCACTGCTGATGTTGTGTGCTGGAAATAAAACTGAAAGTTCTGGGATAAACGTCCTGATTATAGAACACATTTAATCCAGCTTTCTAAAAAACATCAGTGACAACAATACTTCACATTTGTTTCACATGTTAGTTTATATCATGTTTTTGTTTGTAGTTTTTTTAGTGCTGCTTTCTAATAACCCATTTCACTTGTTTGTCAATAAATCTTCTGGGCTCCTTCTTCAGCAACTCTGGTCTGGCCTCTGGCCCTGGGACCAACGTAGGTCCCTGAGCTCCTTGGAGCCAGATTAACCCCAGCCTCTTTCTCCCACTTTCCAGAGTTGTAGCGAGTCGTTAAGAGCACTCCATCCCTCCCACACACATGCAAGCAGATAGCTTTGTCTAGAGCTCAGCAAGTACCACAGTCTAGACCCCAGGGCTCCTGGCAAATGTGGGGCAGGACAGACAGAGGGCAGGCAGATGAGTGCTGGGCAGTGTCCACAGCCAGGCCTGGGAGCCATGGTTCCTGCCCATACCTCACATAAACATTAAGTTTTCTGACCTTTGTCCCCTCTTGGCAGGCCTATCCATCCCTGTGTCCTCAGAGGTCTCTGCCCATGTGCTCTTTCTCCAAACCGGGATTTTTTTTTTTTTTTTTTGCCTGGGAAATCCCATAGACAGAGGGGCCTGGTGGGCCACAGTCCATAGTTTTGCAGATAATCTGACATGACTTAGCCAGTAAACAACAACAACAAGTACATGAGAAAGCGAAGGAAGGTTAAAAAAAAAAAAAAAAAAAAAAAAGAACACACTGTCATTAGAAGGTAATTGAGGACCTGCCATCACCCTAAGAAACTTTCAGGTGAACACACAGTTGGAAACTGTACTGTGTTCCTACATCCTACCATACACATTCCTGCTATAATCTGACAGCAAAGACTTGTCAAATGACCATAATTGTCATGATAACCAGTCTCTGCTATTCATCAGTATACTCTTCATTTTCAACACATATTTGTTTAATATTTAATCAGTGCCAACAGGCATTCTCTAAGAGCTTCCCTGGGGGTTCAGACAGTAAAGAATCTGCCTGCAGTGCAAGGGACCTGGCTTTGATCCTTTGGTGGGGATGATCCCCTGGGAAAGGAAATGGTTGATGGCTAACAACTCCAGGACTTTCGATCACTAGAGAACTCCTGGCACTATAGAACATTAATACATGAGTGCCCTCCCAAAAGCCTCCATCTCAACCATAAGACTAAGCCAAGTGCCAAACACCCCTCACCTATCCTTCAGCCAAATAGGGCACAACCTTGAACATCGGCAGACAGCCTGCTCAAAGCCATACTGAACCCAGAGATGCCTCAAACCACACTACTGGACCCAGCCACTACCCTTCAGAAACACAAGATCTAGCTTCACCTACCAGAACACAAGCACAAATCCCCCCAACCAGGAAACCTTCACAAGGCATTGGTCCAAACCCACTCAGGAGAGGTAGACTCCATAGTTAGCAGGAACTACAGCCTTTCAACCAAGAAAGTGATCACAAACACAGTAAATTAAACAAAATGAAATGACAGAGAAACATCCAGCAGATGAAGGAACATGGTTAAAACCCAAAAGGACTGAACAACAAAAATAAACAAATGAGACCTAGATAACTTAAAAGCTTTTGCACAACAAAGGAATCTATAAACAAGGTGAAAAGACAGCCCTCAGTATAGGAGAAAAAATAGCAAATGAAACAACTGACAAAGAACTGATCTCCAAAATATACAAGCAGCTCATGCAGCTCAATACCAGAAAAATAATCAACCCAATAAACAAGTGGACAGAAGGCGTAAATAGACACTTCTCCAAAGAAGACATACAGATGGCTAAAAAACACATGAAAATATGTTCAACAATGCTCATTATTAGAGAAATGCAAATCAAAACTACAGTGATGTACCATCCAACAAGGGTCAGAATGGCCATCATTCAAAAGTCAACAAACAGTAAATGCTAGACAGGATGTGAAGAAAGAGGAATTCTCTTGCATTCTTGGTGGGAACAGAGGCCAATACAGCCACTATGGAGAACGGTATGGAGATTCCATAAAAAACTAGGAATAAAACTACCATATGACACAACAATCCTACTACTGTGCATATACCCAGAGGAAACAATAACTTAAAAAGACATATGTACCTCATTGCTCACTGCTGTACTATTTACAATAGTTAGGACATGGAAGCAACCTAGATGTCCATCAACAGATGAATGGATAAAGAAGCTGTGGTACACATATACAGTGGAATACTACTCAGCCATGAAAAGGAACACATTTGAGTCACTGCTAATGAGGTAGATGAACCTAGAGCCTATTACACAAAGTGAAGTAAATCATAAAGAGAAAGACAAATACTGTATATTAATGTATAGAAAGGGAATCTAAGAAGATGGCATTGATGAACCTATTTGCAGGGCAGCAATGGAGATGAAGAAATAGAGACCAGACTTATGGACATGATGCCAGAAGGAGAGGGTGGGATGAATTGACAGATTATCATGGAAACATATACATTAACATATGTAAAGCAGATAGCCAGTTGGAATTTGCTGTATGACACAAGGACCCCAATCTGTGACACCTAGAGGGGTGGGATGGGGAGGTTTTTAAGAGGGAGGGGACATATGTATACCTATGCCTGATTCATGGTGATGTGCAGCAGAAACCATTAAAATATCATAAAATAATTATCGTGCAAGTAAAAATGAAATAAGCAGGACATGGAACAACAGACTGGTTCCAAATAGGAAAAGGAGTGTGTCAAGGCTGTATTTCGTCACCCTGCTTATTTAACTTATATGCAGAGTACATCATGAGAAATGCTGGGCTGAAGGAAGCTCAAGTTGGAATCAAGATTTCCAGGATAAATATCAATAACCTCAGATATGCAGATGACACCACCATTATGGCAGAAAGTGAAGAGGAACTAAAAAGCCTCTTGATGAAAGTGAAAGAGGAGAGTGAAAAAGTTGGCTTAAAGCTCAATATTCAGAAAACTAAGGTCATGGCATCTGGTCCCATTGCTTCATGGGAAATAGATTGGGAAACAGTGGAAACAGTGTCAGACTTTATTTTTTTGGGCTCCAAAATCACTGCAGATGGTGATTGAAGCCATGAAATTAAAAGACGCTTACTCCTTGAAAGGAAAGTTATGACCAACCTAGATAGCATATTCAAAAGCAGAGACATTACTTTGCCAACCAAGGTCCGTCTAGTCAAGGCTACTGGGGACCAGCCCTGGCAGGATCCAGGGATACCCTCTGGATGAACGGCATTGGCGTCAGAGAGAAAGTTAAAACTAAAGGGGAGAGAAAGAGGCTTGATCTTCCTTGGTTTACACAGAAAGCCAATAAAGCTCCTGACACGGAAGTTGCTCTGTTCACGGAGGCTGCAGGCGCCCTCTCAGTGGGGTGAAAATGCAGGGTGCCCTCTCCCTTGTGAAGACGCAGGGTGCCTTCCTGATTGGGTCTTAGAAGCCCAGGCAAAAAAGTGAACTCAGAGGGCCTCTGCTCCTGGAGTCAGCCTGAAAGAAAAAGAGAGAGAAAGAGAGAAAAAGAAAGAATTACATGGGGAGACCAAGCTTTTGTGAGCAAGTCCTGTAACTTTATTTTTAAAAAGAGCTTTTATACCCTTAGTTGTACATAGAGGATAATAGAGGGTGCAGAGTCATGCAGGGTCATCAGTCCTTGACCCTTATCGAGACCAGGCTTTATTTCTGCAAATTTATCATATACAAAGGCTTTAGGTGATTTACATCACCTTCTGGCCAGGAGGCCTGTTAACATTTTTTCTCTGGTAAAGTTTAGTCAAGCAGAAAACTTATTTTCTCTAAGAGTAATTTTTCTAAAGTTTGGCGCCACCCTCCGAAAGCACTAGATAAAGTTGCATTCCTATAGGGCAAAGGTGCAGTGGGGGATAACAAGGGAAGAATTTATTAACTCAAGGGTCTAAGGTTGTTAACATCAAGGCTACTACTTATTTTTTCTATATACCAACTATATCAACTAATATACTCCCAAGGACACAATGGGTAGGGCATATGGAAACTTGGCAGCAAGCATTGGCTCAACAAGGAAATTATTCACCAGTTCTATTCTAATAATTTTTAACTCCTCAAAAGACTATATTGTTAGAATGTTCCAAGCCTCCCGTGCCTCTCGTGGTTGGGAGGCTATAAACAATCACATGCATAGTTGTAAGAGTCTGGATAAACCTGTCAGGCAAGTTAGAAAACCATCTAAAGGGTTTGAATGGAAACACTCCTATTATGCCCAGGAGACTTATTAACTAGTGCTCTAAGTTGATTTCCTTCAGAGAAAGGTGGTCGGGGATAGCCCCTGTTAATGTCAGAAGAGTTGGTGAAAGGCATGCTATAATAAACAGTAGACAGACAGACTTTGGTTTCGGGGTAGATGCTCGAGCAGATCCAGGGAATCCCTCGAGGTCTTCTCCACATGACCTTTGTCATGGGTGGGATCTCCCGTGGTGGCTCCTGGCACAAGGCTATGGTTTTTCCAGTAGTCATGCATGGATGCAAGAGTTGGACTGTGAAGAAAGCTGAGCACAGAAGAATTGATGCTTTTGAACTGTGGTGTTGGAGAAGACTCTTGAGTCCCTTGGACTGCAAGGAGATCCAACCACTCCATTCTAAAGGAGATGAGTCCTGGGTGTTCTTTGGAAGGAATGATGCTAAAGCTGAAACTCCAGTACTTTGGCCACCTCATGCGAAGAGTTGACTCATTGGAAAAGACTCTGATGCTAGGAGGGATTGGGTGCAGGAGGAAAAGGGGATGACAGAGGATGAGATGGCTGGATGACATCACCAACTCGATGGACTTGAGTTTGAGTGAACTCCGGGAGTTGGTGATGGACTGGGAGGCCTAGCGTGCTGCAATTCATGGGATTGCAAAGAGTCAGACACGACTGAACTGAACTGAACTGAAAGAAAGAAAAAAGGACAGATATAGAGTACCTTCCACTTAGTGATTTCTCGATCTATTCCAAGCTACACCACATCAACCACTATGAGGACAAGAAATCTCAAGAGAACATCTCATAATGGCTTTGCAAATACACATTAGAGTAAATGAACGACCCAATACACACAGTGAAAAGGCTTAAACAGTGGCACTAAATGCAGTGCCAGCAGTGAATTCCACAGGTTTTCCCAAGGGGCACGCCAGTCAACCCATTAAGCCTCCCTGAACGAGGAACAAAGGATGGGGACATGAGTTATGGAGATTCTTGGGGTTAATTCAAATCACTGCAAAAGTAGTTTTGATGCTCTCAGTTTACAAAAATGAGAGTCAGAGATACCCGCTGCTAATTAATAGTCACTTCACATGCACAGAAACCTGGTCTCTCATTTACAGAGGGCAAGGGGTCAAGCAGAGAAATCAAACACACCTCCAGGTATATACCACCTTCCTGCCTGACCGTCAACCAGCTCTCCCACCCCAACTCCATCCATGCCAGGTCAGCACACAGACCACCCCAGTTCCATCCATGCCAGGTTAGCACACAGACCACCCCAGCTTAATCCATGCCACGTCAGCACACAGACCACCCCAACTCCATCCATGCCAGATAAGTACACAGACCACCCCACTTCCATCCATGCTAGGTCAGCACTAAACCACCCCAGCTCCATCCACAACAGATACGCACACAGACCACCCCACCTCCATCCATGCCAGGTCAGTACACAGAGCACCCCACCTCCATCCATGCCAGGTCAGCACTAAACCATCCCAGCTCCATCCATGCCAAGTCACCACACAGATCACCCCACCTCCATCCATGCCAGGTCAGCACACATACTACCCTGCCAGGGTCCAGCCCCAGCAGGATCCAGGGGTACCCTCAGGATGACGGCATCGGCAATAAGGAAAGTTAAAAAAAAAAAAAAAAAAAGGAAGAGAAAGAGGCTTGATCTTCCTTGGTTTACATAGAAAGCCAATAAAGCTCTTGTGTTCCAAGGAGTCATCTTGAAAGAAGAACAGAGAGAGAAAAAGAGAGAAAAGGAAAAAAATAATGACACAGGGAGATCAAGCTTTGGTGAGCGAGGCCCATAACTTTATTTTCAAAAGGAACTTTTATACCTTGACTTGTACATAGAGGGAAATGAAAGATGCAAAGTCATATAGGGTCAGCCCAAACATTACATCTGTTTTGTCTTTATCAAAATCAGGATTTTTTCTGCATACCTTTCCCATAAACAATGTTGTGTACATTATCTTCTGGCCTTGGAGGCCTGTGGACATTTTATGACCCTTTTTGATAAAGGCTGCTCAACCAGAAAACTTATTTTCTCTTGAAGTGTTTTTTCTTTATATTTCTAATCTATGTCAGCCTCAGAAAGTGCTAAACAGAGTTACATTCTCATGGAGCAAAGGTGCAGTGAGTTACAACAAAGAAAGAACCAATTAGCTCAAAGTTCTGATGTGGTAATTCCAAGGCTACTACTTGTTTTTCTTACATTCCAACTATGTTAACCAATGCACTCCCAGGTGCACAATGGATAAGGGATATGGGCACTTGGCAGCAAGCATTGGCCCAATAATGAAGCCCTTTACCAGTACTATCTATTCTAATAATTTTTCATCCCTTAAAGGACTCTATGCTCATTGGGACTTTTAGAATGTGTTGGCTTCCCGTGCCTTTCAAGGTTGGGGAGTTGTGAACAATCATGTGTGTTAATTGCAAGAGTATGGATAAACCTGTCAGGCAAGCTAGAATGCCAACAGAGGGGTTAAAATAGAAATATTCTTTGCATGCCCAGGAGACTTATTAACTAAAGCCCTAAGTTGACTTTTTCCAGAGAAAGGTGGTGAGGGATAGCCCCCTGTTAATGTCAGAAGAGTTGGTGAAAAGCACAAAATAGTAAGACAGATTATGGATTTGGGGTAGATGCTCGAGCAGATCCAGGGGGTCCCTTGAGGCGTGATCCACCTTTGCCTGTCAGGTTCTATCCGCATGACCTTTGTCATGGGTGGGATCTCCCATGGTGGCTCCTGGCACTACCCCAGCTCCATCCATGCCAGTCAGTACACAGACCACACCACCTCCATGCTTGCCAGGTCAGCACACAGACAACCCGACCTCCATCCATGCCAGGTCAGTGCACAGACCACTCCAGCTCCATCCATGCCAGATCAGCACACAGACCACCCAACCTCCATCCATCCATGCCAGGTCAGCACACAGACATCCCCATCTCCAACCATGCCAGGTCAGCACTAAACCACCCCAACTCCATCCATGTCAGGTCAGCACACAGATCATCACACATCCATCCATGCCCATCAGTACACAGACCACCCCACCTGCATCCATGCCAGGTCAGCACACACACTGTTCCTGATGCCTTCCCTGCTTGTCCCCTACAGAGCCCGTGTTCTGAATTTGTTTTCTGTTAGTGACATTCCTTTTGTCCACATTTCCTCACAACCTATCTGCATTGCCCCATCCATCTTCCTCTCTCCTCTGCATCTTAGCACTTGCTCTCAGGAAGTTCTCCACCTTTTCCATCACTGAGTACAACCCCCTTTCACATCTTCACATCTTTTCTCATCCTCCATGATCACACCATCATGGTTATGTGGGTCATGAAGATCTTTTTCGTATAGTTCTTCTGTGTATTTTTGCCACCTCTTTTTAATATTTTCTGCTTCTGTTAGGCCCATAACATTTCTGTCCTTTTTTCTGCCCATCTTTGTATGAAATGTTCCCTTGGTATCTCTAATTTTCCTGAAGACATCTCTGGTCTTTCACATTCTATTATTTTCATCTATTGCTTTGCATTGATTATTGAGAAATACTTTCTTATCTCTCCATGCTATTCTTTTGAACTCTGATTTCAAATGGTTATATATTTCCTTTTCTTCTTTGCCTTTAGCTTCTCTTCTTTTCTCTTCTTTGCCTTTAGCTTCTTTTCTTTTCTTAGCTTCTCTTCTTTTCTCTTCTTGTAAGGCTTCCTCAGACAGCCATTTTGCTTTTTTTCACTTCCCATTCTTGGGGATATGCTTGATCCCGGACTCCTGTACAATGTCACAAAGCTCTGTCCATAGTTATTCAGGCACTCTGTCTATAAGATCTAATCCCTTCATTTTATTTGTCACTTCCACTGGATAATCATAATGGATTTGATGTAGGTCATACCTGAATGGTCTAGTGGGTTTTCATACTTTCTTCAATTTAAGTCTCAATTTTGCAATACAGACTTCATGATCTGAGCCACAGTCAGCTCCCGGTCTTGTTTTGCTGACTGTATAGGGCTTCTCCATCTTTGGCTGCAAAGAATATAATCAATCTGATTTTGCCATTGACCACCTGGTGATGTCCATGTGTAGAGTCTTCTCTTGTGTTGTTGGAAGAGGGTGTTTGCTATGACCAGTGTGTTCTCTTGGAAAAACTCTATTAGCCTTTGTCCTGCTTCATTGTGTACTCCAAGGGCAAATTTGCCCGTTACTCCAGGTATTTTTTGACTTCCTGCTTTTGCATTCCAGTCCCCTATAAAGAAAAGGACATCTTTTTCTGGGTGTTCATCCTAGAAGGTCTTGTAGGTCTTCATAGGACCCATCAACTTCAGCTTCTTGAGCATTAAAGATTTATCAGTTTGATTAGTTTTCTGTGATTGTGTTTTTTATTCTGTCTGCCCTCTGACTGACAACGATAAAAGGATTATGGAAGTTTCCTGAATGGAGAGACTGACTGTGGGGGAAACTGGGTCTTGTTCTGATGGGTGGGGCCATGCTCAGTAAATCTTTAATCCAAAGGGAAAGAATCGTGGAGTAGAAGGAAGTGTGTTCACCTTCTCCTGTGAGAACTCCAAAATACAACTCACTGCTGAACATCAACCAAAAGGAGAATGTTGGATCCCACCAAAAAAAGATACCCCATGTCCAAGGCAAAGGAGAAGGTCCATGCAACAAGATGGTAGGAGGGGCAAAATCATGTTTAGAAGCAAACCCCATACCCGCTAGAGACAGTGAGCTTGCAGGGTTCAAACAAAACCTTGTGCACACCAGGAGGCCCCATAGAGACTGACCAGACCTGCCTTTGAGTGTCTGAGCATCTCCTGTGGAGGCACGGGTCAGCAGTGTCTGCCACAGGGGCAGGGGCTCCGGGTGTAGCAGTCCTGGGTGTGGCATAAGCCCTCTTGGAGGAGTTTGCCATTAGCCCCATCATAGAGACACTGAGCAGATGACCCTCAAACTGCAGAGCAATTATACCAAAGAAACTATCACACTATTAAGAAAGTTCTCAGACCCACAACAGATTTCCCAACCTGGGGATCTGGCAAAGGGACTGAGAACCACAAGGGAATTAGACTTTGGAGGCCAGTGGGATTTGATTATAGAACTTCCGCAGGACTAGGGAAACAGACTCTTGGAGAGCACAAACAAAACCTTGTGTGCACCAGGACCCAGGAGAAAGGAGAAGTAACCCCACAAGAGACTGACTCAGACTTGCCCATCAGTGCCCAGGGGTTTCCGGTGGAGGCGTGGGTCAGTGGTGGCCTGCTTCAGGGTCAGGGGCGCTGGGCGCGGCAGTGCATGGATGGGACCTTTTGAAGGAGATCGCCATTGTCTTCATTACCTCCACCATAGTTTCAGTTCAGTTCAGTTCAGTCACTCAGTTGTGTCCGACTCTTTGCAACCCCATGAATCGCAGCATGCCATGCCTCCCTGTCAATCACCAACTCCTGGCGGCGTTCACTCAGACTCACGTCCATCGAGTCAGTGATGCTATCCAGCCATTTCATCCTCTGTTGTCCCCTTCTGTTCCTGCCCCCGATCCCTCCTAGCATCAGAGTCTTTCCCAATGAGTCAACCCTTCACATGAGGTAGCCAAAGTACTGGAGTTTCAGCTTTAGCATCATTCCTTCCAAAGAAATACCAGGGCTGATCTCCTTCAGAATGGAGTGGTTGGATCTCCTTGTAGTCCAAGGGACTCTCAAGAGTCTTCTCTAACACCACAGTTCAAAAGCATCAATTCTTTAGTGCTCAGCCTTCTTCACAGTCCAACTCTCACATCCATACACGACTACTGGAAAAACCATAGCATTGACTAGACGGACCTTTGTTGGCAAAGCAATGTCTCGGCTTTTCAATATGCTATCTAGGTTGGACATAACTTTTCATCCAAAGAGTAAGCATCTTTTAATTTCATGGTTGCAGTCACATCTGCAGTGATTTTGGAGTCCAAAAAAAATAGAGTCTGACACTGTTTCCACTGTTTCCCCATCTATTTCCCATGAAGTGATGGGACCAGATGCCATGATCTTCGTTTTCTGAATGTTGAGCTTTAAGCCAACTTTTTCACTCTCCACTTTCATCAAGAAGCTTTTTAGTTCCTCTTCACTTTCTGCCATAAGGGTGGTGTCATCTGCATATCTGAGATTATTGATATTTCTCCTGGCAATCTTGATTCCAGCTTGTGTTTCTTCCAGTCCAGCATTTCTCATGTTGTACTCTGCATATAAGTTAAATAAGCAGGGTGACAATATACAGCCTTGACATATTCCTTTTCCTATTTGGAACCAGTCTGTTGTTCCATGTCCAGTTCTAACTGTTGCTTCCTGACCTGCATACAGATTTCTCAAGAGGCAGGTAGGTATTCCCATCTCTTTCAGAATTTTCCACAGTTTATTGTGATCCACACAGTCAAAGGCTTTCGCATAGTCAATAAAGCAGAAATAGATGTTTTATGGAACTCTCTTGCTTTTTCCAAATGCAAAAAATCAAACTGGCTGTCTGCGGGGGGGGGGGGGGGGGCTTAAAAATAGCTGTGAAAAGAAGAGAAGCGAAATGCAAAGGAGGATAGGAAAGATATAAGCATCTGAATGCAGAGTTCCAAAGAATAGCAAGAAGAGATAAGAAAGCCTTCCTCATCAATCAGTGCAAAGGAATAGAGGAAAACAACAGAATGGGAAAGACTAGAGATCTCTTCAAGAAAATTAGAGATACCAAGGGAACATTTCATACAAAGATGGGCTCGATAAAGGACAGAAATGGTATGGACCTAACAGAAGCAGAAGATATCAAGAATAGGTGGCAAGAATACACAGAAGAACTGTACAAAAAAGATCTTCACAACCCTGATAATCACGATGGTGCGATCACTGACCTAGAGCCAGACATCCTGGAATGTGAAGTCAAGTGGGCCTTAGAAAGCATCAATACGAACAAAGCTAGTGGAGGTGATGGAATTCCAGTTGAGCTCTTTCAAATCTTGAAAGATGATGCTGTTAAAGTGCTGCACTCAATATGCCAGCAAATTTGGAAAACTCAGCAGGGGCCACAGGACTGGAAAAGGTCATAACTAGGTAGACCGTCACAAAGCCAATTTTAACAGGTATTTTTAACTCATATTTAAAAAAAAACACATGAAAATATGTCAAAATTGATAAATATTAGGGAAGGGTGTTCGGTATCACCCCACACCAATCAGAATGGTGATTGTCAAGCACTCTACAAAGGTTAAATCTGCCAGATGCCATAAAGAAAAGAGAACCCTCCACCTCCGTTGCTGTAAATGAAAATAGGTGAAAGCCACTATGGATGACAGCATGGACATGTATCAGTAATGAAAATGAAAATGAAATTAGAATATCCCTCAAACGATACACAAATATAAATTTCAAAGAAGATAAAGACCTAAATGTCAGACAGATACTAGGCAATTTTATTGACAATATAGGGGGGACATGATGTAACATTAATTCCACCAAGTGTTCCCAGAATAATGAAAAATGAAAACTAAGAAAACAAGACTGAATTAACCTTAAAAGCGTTTCCACAGCAAAGCAACCCTAAATGAAAGAGAAAGACAGTTCTTAGAATGAGAAACAATATTTGCAAACAAAGACGTCCACGAGGAATAAAGAAGATGGGGTACATAGACGATCAACCGTCACTCAGCCATAACAAGCAGGAAAGAATGCCATGGGCGGCCTCAGGGAATACAGTAGAGATGATCATAGAAAGTGAGGTGAGGGAGACAGGGAGGGATATTAGCATAAGATATGACTTGTAGCTGGAATCTAAAAATGGATACAGATGAACTTCTTTACCAAAGAGAAACAGTCTCACAGACTCCGAAAAGAATCAATGGTCCCCAGAAAGAAAAAAACAAACAAAAAAACAAACAAATCTGTGGGACATGGAGTGATGAATTCATTCAGTCTAAGCTAATATTATTTAAAACAAACAAACAAAAAAGAATCCACCAGTAACCACTGTGTAAACAGGAATCCTATTCAACACTGTAACATCCTATATCAGAAAAGAACCTGGAAGAGAAGATATACACATCTACGTACAATTGAATCAAGTCGCTGTCGATCCAAAAGAAAAATAAAAAGCACCCACAACCTTGTCATTCAACTACGTACACCAATTCAAATTAGGGAATAAAAGTATAAAAAAGGAGTCAGAAAGGCTGACTCTACTGCCCTCAGGACATGGTGACCCAGATCATGTCACATCCCTGGAGCCTGAGCTCGTCTTGGTCCCATGACTGGAGGGCCTCTGTGCAGATGGAGCTGGGAGCAAGTGCCAGGAATGTGACCCCATAATGGACCTGGGGTGTATCCTTCCCTCTGCAGGAGGACCCAATCTCCAGATGCTGGCGGAACTTCCAGTAGAGAAACCAAGCCTACATCACCCAAGAATTGGTGGAGCCTCAAGCCTGGAACATGTTTGCAAGGTCCCCTGGCCACTGTATGTCCCCTAGGCTGGTGTTCCTACCTCCAGCCTCCATCCTTAGGGTCACCCCACCTACAGATGACAGAACCCTATGCAGAGTGGTGTCCACAAAGTGGGATGTGTCCTGGGGACCCTGAGTAAGGGGAAAGAAGAAATGAGACTTAAGCCTTGGCATATTCCACTCTAGATAACAATCCATGAACAGAGTTTTCCATGAGACTTAATGCCTGAGGACCAGAGTGGGGCAGGAAGCAATGCTGTTTCCTTAGAACCGTCTTCCAGAAAAACAACTTTAAAACTAGTGTTGCTGGGCTGTTCATATTCACAAGGCCTGTGGGACTGTAAATGTCCCCTCCCTTCCAGTCATGTCCCAGGGTAGATCATCAGATAGGAATTCAAAACTGGGCCATTTTTCAAGAAAACAGTGTCAACAGGTAAACTGTTGTCACTCTGTACAGTATTGAAAAACACCTGGAAAGTTTGTCCAGTCACTATGTATTCAGTTCAGTTGCTCAGTTGTGTCCTACTCTTTGCACTCCCATGGACTGCAGCACACCACTATGTATTAAATCCATGCAAATCAAAACTCCCATGAAAAATCCCCTCCCACAGGTCAGAGTGGCCACTGTCTAAAAATCAAAAGAGAATACGGGTTGCAGAGGATGGAGGCAAAAGGGAATTGTCCTACACTCTCAGTGGGGGTGTAAATGGGTGCAGGAACTATCAAAACCAGCAAGGAGGTTCTTTCTCAACTAAACATCCAGAAATCACATGGCCTGACAATCCCATCTCTGGCTCAGACCCAGAGAAAATCAGAATTCACAGTGACCCATGCACCCTTGTTTTCAGGGCAGCTCGATTGACAATGGCCAAGAACTAGAATTGTTACTGGCCAAAATCTTGGCTTTCTCTACCCAGTGAAGCCAAATTAAAAAATATGGAGACAGAGTTTGAAGGTGATACGAAGGTGGCTTTTATTCTCAAGCCAGCAGAGAGGGGAACACAATAGGGTCATGCCTCAAGGACTGTGCACCCCCATCCCCCGCCCTTGAAGAGTCTAGGGGCTTATGTAAGGCAAGGGCTCACAGTCAGGTGTCTGTGAAGAAGAGCAAAGGGGATACGATCTAGATTTCTTTCTCGTGTATTTTTTCAAAGACAGTCATAGATTGAAGTCAATAACCCAGTAACTGACTCTGACAGTTGGGGTGGCTCACAGCCTTCTTTCTGATATGTAAGTACAAGGAGAAGGGTGTTGTAAGGGTAAACACCAGATAGAGGATGTATTTAGCATAGAATCCAAGGAAAAAATGTTACTCGTAGCTCCTGCAGAGTTATGGGGCAGAAAAGCAAACTCAGTCACAGACATTCAGAGTTATGAGCAGTTAAAGTAAAAAAAAAAACTAGGAATGTTCAGGCCTGCTCACTATTTTCTTTATCTCCTTTGTTCTCAACAAAGGGACAGAGTAAAAAAACTCACTCCTCTTTTTCCTTTGCATGTATTCTCAGTCCCTTCAGTTATGTCCAACACTTTGTGACCCCATGGACTGTAGCCCGCCAGGATCCTCTGTCCATGGGATTCTCCAAGCAAGAATACTGGAGTAGGTTTCAATGCCCTTCTCTAGGGGATCTTCCCCACTCAGGGACTGAACCCACGTCTGCTGCATTAGCAGGTGGATTCTCTACTGGCTGAGCCACCAGGGAAGCCCTCCCTGCATTACAAATTCAACGAAGTTATTAATCAACAGGAAAATGAAGTCAGAGTGGTGCACCTCTGCACTGGAATGCTACCCAACCCTGAATCAAAAGGGAATAATGCCAGTGACAACAGCGTGGATGGATTGAGTGAATACCATACTAAGTAAAGGAAGGCAGATAGAGGAAGACAAATATCAGAAGGTATCACTGGCAGGTATCTTCTTGAAATTAATGCAAATATAGACTATTACACAGTAGAAACAGACTCACGAACTTAGAAAACCAACTTATGATTATTCAAAAAATAAGTTAGGGATGTGGGATAAATGAAGAGTTTTCAAGGAATAAACAGACGTTAATATGCATCAAATGGATAATCAGGAAAAAAACTGTTGAATAGCAAAGGGCAGCCTACTGGAGACACTGTAATCCTCTCTGTGGGGAAATGAACCCAAAAAAGAATTGATAAATGTCTGTGTATCACTGAATCCAGCTCCTGTACACCTGAAACAAACACAGTGTAGGAAATCAACCCTACTTCAAAATAAAACAACAATGAATGCACTGAAAAAGAAATTTACAGCAGGATCCTCTATGACCCACCTCCCAGAGTCATGGAAATAAAAGCAAAAATAAACAAATCGGACCTATAAACTTAAAAGCCTTTTCACAACGAAGGAAAGTATAAGCAAGGTGAAAAGACAGCCTTCAGAATGGGAGAAAATAATAGCAAACGAAGCAACTGACAGAGAATTAATCTCAAAAATACACAAGCAGCTCAAGTCCAGAAAAATAAATGACCCAATCAAAAAATGGGCCAAAGATCCAAACAGATATTTCTCCAAAGAAGACATACAGATGGCTAACAAACACATGAAAAGATGCTCAACATCACTCAATATCAGAGAAATGCAAATCAAAACCACTATGAGGTACCATCTCATGCCAGTCAGGATGGCTGCTATCAAAAAGTCTACAAACAATAAATGCTGGAGAGGATGCAGAGAAAAGGCAATCCTTTTACACTGTTGGTGGGAATGCAAACAAGTACAGCCACTATGGAGATCAGGGTGGAGATTCTTTTAAAAACTGGAAAATAGAGCTGCCATATGACCCAGCAATCCCACTGCTGGGCATAAACACTGAAGACACCAGAATTGAAAGAGACATGTGTACCCCAATGTTCATCGTAGCACTCTTCACAATAGCCAGGACATGGAAGCAACCTAGATGGCCACTGGCAGACAAATGGATAAGAAAGCTCTGGTACATATACACAATGATATATTACTCAGCTATTAAAGAGTGCATTTGAATCAGTTCTAATAAGGTGGATGAAACTGGAGCCTATTATACAGAGTGAAGTAAGTCAGAGAGAAAAAAAAACCAATACAAAATATTAACACATATATATGAAATTTAGAAAGATGGCAAGGATTAAGGATAACCCTGTATATGAGACAGCAAAAGAGACACAGATGTAAAGAACAGACTTTTGGACTCTGTGGGAGGAGGCACGGGTGGGATGATTTGAGAGAATAGCATTGAAATATGTATATTACTATATGTGAAATAGATCTCCAGTCCAGGTTTGATGCCTGAGACAGGGTGCTCAGGGTTGGTGTACTGGGATGACCCTGAGTGATGGGATGTGGAGGGACGTGGGAGAGGGGTTCAGGATGGGGAACACATATGCACCCATGGTTGATTCATGTCAATGTATGGCAAAAGCCACTACAATATTGTAAAGTAATCAGCCTCCAATTAAAATAAATTATTAAAAAAAAAAGAAAAGAAATTTAGAAGTGGAGTGTGAAGCAAAAGCAATGTTGTCTCCTTGTGGCCATTTTTTTTGTAACAGCAACTCTAAAAGCTGTGATCAGTTCAGTTCAGTTCAGGAGCTCAGTCGTGTCTGACTCTTCACGACCCCATGGACTGCAGCACTCCAGGCCTCCCTGTCTATCACCAACTCCTGGAGTTTACTCAAACTCATGTCCATTGAGTCGGTGATGCAATCCAACCATCTCATCCTCTGTCACTCCCCCTTGTCCTCCTGACCTCAATCTTTCCCAGCATCATATATGTATGTGTGTGTGTGTGTGTGTGCAAAGGAGGGGCTAGAGGGCCAGGACCACCTGGGGGAAGGGAGGCACCCACCTGGCATATCCACGTGGAAGTTGAGTCCCTCTGGGTCAGAGCATGGAGCCCGATGGAGCCCCTGGACTGTGACTTATGGGGCACAGTGACAAGCCCCTCACAAGTCCTGAGCTGGTGCTGACCCTGTGCTGGCCAGTGCCACTGGGGGAGGACACCTGATGACCCAGGTCTTGTGTTCTGCCCTTACATTGAGGGGGTAGGGCCATGGGCTGGTCAGAGTGGATGGACAGTTAGGGAGCCTGGGAAATGCTTGGGGGACCCAATGAGCATTTCAGGGGGCTAGTGAGTATCTGGGGACCCAGTGAGCGTTTCAGTGGACCAGCGATTTTGGGGGACCCAGTGAGTGTTTCAGGGGGCTGGTGAGTATCTGGGGACCCAGTGAGCGTTTCAGGAGGCCAGCGAGTTTAGGGGACCCAGTGAGCGTTTCAGGGGGCTGGTGAGTTTGGGGGCCTGAGGAAAGGTCTAGGAGCCTGGTGTTCGTGAAGTGGCCCTGCAATGTTCCATCCATTCATTCACTTGAGAAAGATTTCCTGAGAGCCTCTGTGCCCATCACCACCCACAGACATGTGCGAGGTCACACGGAGCCTCCTCCAGTGTCTCACTGCGGGCCCACGGGGGCAGAACCTGACCTCACTGGCACGTGCCTCATCTGTTCACCTGAGTGGGCTGAGAATGCAGAGGAAGTGTCCTGTCGAGCAGTAGCCATTGGGGTGTGCCGGTGCACCCGGCTTGCTCCCTGGGGTGCTGTTGGAGGCCCCAAGGCTGGGTGGCACTACTGCCAAGTACTCCTGAATCTGCACTTGGAAATCAGGCAGCTAGAGTTCACAGACAAGGAAAAGAGGGGAGGTGACCCACACTTATGTACCTGGGAGACGGGAGAGTGTCTTGCATGTACAGGACTGGTGTGCACAAGTGATGGGACATTATTCCTCCCATCACAGTGAACACACCACCATCTCAGGCCAGCGCAAATGGGAGGATGAAGTGTAGTGACACACTGACCTGGGTTCTGATGAAATAGAGGTCCAGGGATGTGGAGACAAGAGGGGTCAGGAGTGAGCAGATGACTTGTGTTATGGGGAGATTTGTGGACAGGACACCCAGTGGGCAGGTAACCTGTATTATGGGGAGGTCTCCTCTGTGAAGGGAAGATAGACACACACCCACAGGTGTCTGCAGGATGGTGACACAGATGCAGCAAAGGAGCCCTATGTGATGGGGAACACAAATCCACAGGTTCTCCCCATGGTGCTGTGCTTGGGGTTCTGACATACTGTTTTGGTGCGTGTTCTACTTGCATCTTGTTGAATATTTGGATTAGGAAAGAGACTTTATTCTGAAGGGTTATTGTGAAGAGGAAAGGGGACTATTAGAGGAGGAGAAGAGTCCTTCAGGGAGAAGGACTATTAATCTAGAGAGGGGATGATTACATAGAGGTAGGACTTTATTTGCACAAGGGGCAATATTACTGTAGAGAGGTGACTAATATGATAGAGGGGAGACACAACAAGAAATGGGGCTATGACCATGCAGGGGGGATGTTACTGTGGAGAAAGTGAAAGTCATTCAGTCGTATCTGACTCTATACAGGCCATGGAATTCTCGAGGCCAGCATACTGGAGTGGGTAGCCTTTCCCTTCTCCAGGAGATCTTCCCAACCCAGGGAGTGAATCCAGGTCTCTGGCAGAATGCAGGCAGAATCTGTACCAACTGAGCCACCAGGGAAGCCTTACTGTGGAGAGGGGACTCATAATACAGGAGGACCCTTACTGTAGTGGGAGACTATCAATGTGGAGGGGGAAAATTTATAATAGGGGAACTCTGATACCTTGGGGGATGTTATGTAGGGGAGGGACTATGACGATATGGAGAACTATTATAATAAAGGGAACTGTTATAATAGAGGGGGACCATTTTGTAGAGGGGGACTATTACAGAAGTTCTATTCAGTTTAGTCACTCAGTCGTGTCTGACTCTTTGCGACCCCATGAACCGCAGCACACCAGGCCTCCCTGTCCATCACCAACTCCCGGAGTCCACCCAAACCCACGTCCATTGAGTTGATGATGTCATCCAACCATCTCATCCTCTGTCATACCCTTCTCCTCCTTTGATAAATCTTTCCCTACATCAGGGTCTTTTCAAATGAGTCAGCTCTTTGCATCAGGTGGCCAAAGTATTGGAGTTTTAGCTTCCACATCAGTCCTCACAATGAACACCCAGGACTTATCTCCTTTAGGATGGACTGGCTGGATCTCCTTGCAGTCTAAGGGACTCTCAAGAGTCTTCTCCAACACCACAGTTCAAAAGCATCAATTCTTTGGCATTCAACTTTGTTTATAGTCCAACTCTCACATCCATACATGACCACTGGAAAAACCATAGCCTTGACTAGACGGACATTTGTTGACAAAGTAATGTCTCTGCTTTGCTGTATTACAGAAGAGGGAGAACTATTTATGGAGGGAGGACTCTTACCATGGGGGGGCGCTATTACAATAGAGTAGGACTCTCACTGTTAAGAGAGGACTATTATAGCATATGTGAGACTATTATAGTAGAGCCTGGTCTATCATTGTAGAGGGGGGACTATTACTGAACAGAGGGGACTACAGCAAAGAGAGAGGGACTATTATAATAGACGAGGACTATTACCTTAGGGGAGACTATTGTTATGAATGGGGGTCTATTACTACAAACAGGGACTATTACAATAGAAAGGGACTACTGAAATTTAGGGAGACTATTACTATAGAGTGGGGACTACTATGAAAGAGAAAAGACTATTAATATAGAGTACAGACAGCAGAAGGGGACTATTAGTGTAGAGGGGAAACTATGACAATAGAAGCAGGACAGTTATAGTAGAAGGGGGACTTTGACTGTGGAATGGCAATACTGACAACAGAGGGATATTATTAGATTAAAGACTATTACCACAGAGACAGACTTATTACAATAGGGAGTGGACTATGGCAGTAGAAGGGGACGTTTACTGTAGAGGGAGATTATAGCAACGGAGGAGTTTTACTCTAGAAGGGGAATACTAGAGGCAGACTATCATAATTTAAGGGGACTACTGCAATCAAGGAGGACTATTATTGCACAGAGGGGACTATGACAGTACTACTGTAGAAGGGAAACTTTGAAAATAGAGGGGGGATTATCACTATATAGTAGGACTATGACATTGGGGGGGGGTTAATTCAGTAGAGGAGAGACTTTTACTGCAGAGGGGGGATTATTACAATAGAAAGTGAAGTATGACAATAGAGAGAGGAATATTAGTGTATGGGGTGGAGGACTATTACAAAAGGAGAACTATCACTCTATTAGTTCTCTAGTAGAGAACTGTTACCCTATAGGGGAAACTGTTACTATGACAATCAGTTCAGTTCAATTCAGTCGCTTATTCGTGTCCGACACTTTGTGACCCCATGATTCGCAGCACACCAGGCCTCCCTGTCCATCACCAACTCCTGGAGTTCACTCAGACTCACGTCCAGCGAGTCAGTGATGGCCATCCAGCCATCTCATCCTCTGTCATCCCCTTCTCCTCCTGCCCCCAATCCCTCCCAGCATCAGAGTCTTTTCCAATGAGCCAACTCTTCGCATGAGGTGGCCCAAGTACTGGAGTTTCAGCTTTAGCATCATTCCTTCCCAAGAAATCCCAGGGCTGATCTCCTTCAGAATGGACTGGTTGGATCTCCTTGCAGTCCAAGGGACTCTCAAGAGTCTTCTCCAACACCACAGTTCAAAAGCATCAATTCTTCGGCAAGCAGTCTTCTTCACAGTCCAACTCTCACATCCATACATGACCAGAGGAAAAACCATAGCCTTGACTAGACGAACCTTTGTTGGCAAAGTAATGTCTCTGCTTTTCAGTATGCTATCTAGGTTGGTCATAACTTTCTTTCCAAGGAGTAAGCGTCTTTTAATTTCATGGCTCCAGTCACCATCTGCAGTGATTTTGGAGCCCCCAAAAATAAAGTCTGACACTGTTTCCCCATCTATTTCCCATGAAGAGATGGGACCAGATGCCATGATCTTCGTTTTCTGAATGTTGAGCTTTAAGCCAACTTTTTCACTCTCCACTTTCACTTTCATCAAGAGGCTTTAGTTCCTCTTCACTTTCTGCCATAAGGGTGGTGTCATCTGCATATCTGAGGTTATTGATATTTCTCCTGGCAATCTTGATTCCAGCTTGTGCTTCTTCCAGCCCAGCGTTTCTCATAATGTACTCTGCATATAAGTTAAATAAGCAGGGTGACAATATACAGCCTTGACTTACTCTTTTTCCGAGGAGCTAATGCTGTAGAAGACAAACTATTACTGTATGGGGGGCTGTGACAATAGAAGTGGAGTAATACAATTAAGTAGGACTATTATTACAGAGCGGGGACTATGGCAGTAGAGTAGCACAGTTGCAGAAGTGTAATTTTGAGAATAGAGGGCTATTACTCTAAACACTATGACATTAGTGTTGGTCTTTCAGTCGTGTCCAACTCTTGGCGACTCCATGGACTGACTACATGGAGCCCGCCAAGCTCCTCTCTCCATGGGATTCTCCAGGCAAGAATACTGGAGTGGGTTGCCATGCCTTTCTCCAACTATGATATTAGAGGGGGATATTACTATAGAAGGGAAACTATTAATGTAGACGGGGAGAGTATGACAATAGAAGGGGAGTATTGCTGTAGAGGGGGGGCCATGACAACAGAAGGGAACTATTACTATAGAGAGGGGACCTTAAGAATAAAGACAACCCCTGTCCATGGAGAGCAGTAAACACAAAAATAAAGGCCCAGGCATGTGTTTGCCATGAAAGGAGTCCTGATGGCATGTGGATCACAGGCCCTGACTCAGGAGGAGCTGTGAGGGGAGGCTTCTGCCCATGCAGGGACAGTGGCTGTAGTTGGACATGGGCAGGTGGAACCAGTGGGTCACAGGCCCATGTTCTGACTGGTCCTGGGAATGACCGGGTCAGCCCCAACTGATGATTCCGGGGAGGGACTGGTCTGTGTGGCCAGGTCAGGGAAGTGAGGATCTGGATCTAAGTCTCTATAGGGATGGGTCTTTGCAGAAACTGTTTCCAAGACATGGTGGGTGAAGGAGGGTGTTCCTGGACCCTCAGATCACCTTCAACACCATGAACAGGCCTCTGTCCCCTCTTCCACATGGAAAGACAAGGCAGAGAAGCTAGGGAGCAAGATCAGGGTCTGGGTGGGTGGACAAAAGTCTGCAGCCACGACTCAGAAGTCATGGTTCATGTCTCCCGGTGATTGTGTTTTAAATCATCTCCATGCATGATGGGATGGCCATGCTTAACCACACGTCGGTAAAGACTATAGTGATTTTACTCCTCTGTCCCCGCACCACCAGGACACCGAGCCATGACAGGAGAGAGGGCACACTCAAACTCTGACCGGAGGCATTCCCAGCTTCTTAGCTGCTCAGGTGGGTGCTTCATCCTGGGAGCCTATCCAGTCACTTTTACTGCGGCAAAACCCACCAGATGGAGAGAGCGCCTCTGGGGAGTGAAGGGGGTGTGACCTTGTGCCTAGGCTCCATCCACCCCTAGGATGAAGCTTGGAGACCCCACAGGCTCAACTGGGCCTCTCTCAGCCCCAAGAGGAGGGGGATGGTGCACAGCACAAGGAAGGGGGACCCTCTGGAGGGGGACACCAGCTCTAGCCTCAGGGAGAACAGACTTGTGCTGCTGGGGTCTGTCTATTGGTCCCTGTCTCCCCCTTCCCTTGCTCCCCCTCAAACCCTCACTTCTCCTCCTGTGTCTCTCTCTCCCTCACTCTGTTTCTGTCTGTCTCTCTTCATGTCTCTGTCCATTTCTCTTTTTGTCTCAGTCTCTCTCTCTCTAGAGTTCTTCTCCCCTCTCCACCACCCCATCCTCCTTTCTCTTGGAGAGAAGTCCGCGGTTTCCTGTTTCTCAGAGCCATGCCTCCACGCCGCCAGCACCGGGTCTTCTGTATGTCCTGTTTTAATTATGCAACGCCTATTTCCTCCCCCAGATCTCCCAGGCTCAGCCTCTGATGGGCTGGCAGGTGAGCTCACCTGGCTCCTTCCTGTGCCACCAAGGCGAATGCAAACTGGATGTCAGTGCTGAGTTCTAGGCTCTGGGACGTGCCCCTGCCCCACCTCTCCATCCCAGGTGAGGCCCTGCAGGCTCTACTTGGTGGGGATGTGGCTGCGAGATGGGCCCAAGTGTGGGAAGCCTCAGTGCAAAACATGCACACATGCAAGCACACACAGGGACACTGAATACACACACACACACACACACACATACATGCACACTGAAAACACACACACATGCACGCACACATACTGCACACACATACGTACACACACCAGCATCTTCCCTTGTCTGTCAGCTTTATCTCATTCAACCCAGAAGGTATGTGAACCCCGAGAGCCTACCTTCAGGACACATGCAAGCCACCCTGGGGGGTGGGGTTGTATTTTCTCAGCCACTCTGTCCTACTCGTGGGAACCCCTCACCTCTCCACCCACGTTTTCCATCAGAGCTTGTGCAGCACCTTCTGCACTTGAGCTTGGAGGGCCCAAAATAGAAGGGGGCCACCTGCCCCCAAACAACTCGGTAAGTCATACCAGAACTATCTAGTTAAAATGAGGAACCTCTGACTCCAGCCAGTTTGGTTGCAAAAAGTGCTGCAAAGCTCAGCCATGGGTGGGCATCTCGACTTGGGGATGCCTGGTGGTGACCAGGCAGGCAGGCACTTCCAAGGTGACACTGCTGTGCTCAGGCCATCAGAGGGGTGGCCACCAGACACCGTGGCCTGGGAGGGGATGGTCACTGCCAGACAGCACCCTGATCACCTCCTCAAGGTGCAAACACAACCTATTCTCCACCAGAACTCCTCTGGCCCTGCAGACACTGGGCCCTGCCCTGGCTCTGTGACCCTGTGCACTGCCTACTGGGAGTGCACATGGACAGTTGGACAAACAGGAAGTGCTGTTTTCTATGGAAGGCAGCTTTAGACTCTTTCTCACCCTATCGACAGCTGTGGGGTTCTATGCCCGCCACCCCCCCACCCCGGGAGGTCGGGCCTTCACACGGCCCTTCCCTTGAGAGTGTGGAACAGACAGGGAACCGTGGACCCAGTCTTGCACCCCTTCTGGGTGCTTCCCTGTGCAGAAGGCTGTGGGGGCCCCACAAGGAGGAGGCTTCCGAGTCTTCAGGCCTCCTCCATCCACAGAGGGACCCTTGGCCTCTCTCCTTCCTGTACCCCTTACATAATAACTTGTGATGCCTCTCCCCCAAGCCTGGGAACCACTCATCTGCTTCTGTCTTTGTAAATTTGCCTGTTCTGGACATCTCTTACAAATGGACACATAAAATGTGTTCTTCTGTGTCTGCTTCTCTTACTGACCATCATGTGTTCAAGGTCCATCCACTATGTAGCCTGTGTCAGAACTTCACTCCTTTTCATGGTGAGTCATACACCACTGTGTGCATGGACCACATGCTGCTGACCCACCCATCCATCCATCCACCCACACACCCACCCATCCACTCATCCATCCATCTAACCACCCACTTGTCCACCCACCCATCCATCCATAAATCCACCCATCCATCATCCACCCATCCATCCACTATTCTGTAAAATCATCAAATCAAATTATATTATGAACTTGTAAATACTCTTTCCCATCCCTTGACCCTGAGAATAAATAAGAAAAAAAGAGAGAAATAAAGCTAGTCCAAACCTATGTTCAGAGACAGAAGGGAAGGATGTCTGGATTGTCCCCAGGTGATTGCTAAAGTGTGAACCTCTCCACACTGTCTCTGAAACAGATGAAACAGATTTAAAAGGAAAAAGAATAAATGAAACCACACATAAATGACCATAAATAAATGACCACAACACTGGCGTCATAAAGAGCCTGAAAATACTATGAGTAACTTCAAAGTACTTGTAACCAGAGAGGGTCTGTCTGTGCTCAGTCGTGTCTGACTCTTTGCAACCCCATGGACTGTACCCACCAGGCTCCTCTGTAAATAGGATTCTCCAGGCAAGAATAATGGAGTGGGTTGTCATTCCCTTCCCAGGGGATCTTCTCAACCCACAGATCACCCCCGCATTTTTTGTGCCTCCTGCTTTGGCAAGCGGGCTCTTTGCCACAAGCACCACCTGGGAAACAACAAACCATAAAATCAAAAGCCTTTCCTGTCCAAAAACGGGATTCCTTAAACAAACTGTCTTTCACTTTCTCACATCTGCAGAGACCCCATTTAAAGACAAGATTCAGTTCCCAGGACTCAGTGGATATGACTTTTGGGACTCCCCCATGCCTCGCGGCATTATAGCTGTGAACCCTTAGGGTGGCTTGGGGGCACAGAGGACAGGCTCAGAGGGTGACATGTCCCCCACCTGGTTTGCCTGCAGGGAGCCATGGCACGATGACCTACTGCCTGAACAAGAAGTCACCCATCTCTCACAAGGAGTCGAGGCTGCTGCGGCTTCTGGGCAAAGTGCTGCCATGTGTCACCCTGCCCGTGGTGCTCAAGTGGTCCACCACCCAGGGAGGGTCTGCAGGCACGCCTGGGCCCTGGACCCAGCTCCAGCTGCTAGTGTCACCCACATGGGGCGGTGTCCTTATCCCTGTTGGGGAAACGGGATTGAGAACAAATCTGCTGTAAAGCAGAATTGTTGTTTAGTCGCTCAATCATGTCTGACTCATTGCGACCCCATGGACTGTAGTCCGCCAGGCTTCTCTGTCCATGGGATTCTGCAGGCAAGAATACTGGAGTGGGTTGTCATGCCCTCCTCCAGGAGATCTTCCCCAACCAGAGAGCCTCCCAGAAAGGTAGGAAAGGACACAGTTTTACTGTGAAACCAGCCTGAAGCCAGATCGGGGACCCATGGACTAACAGCATCACCGTCTGAAGTCACAGAGGCTGGGGAAGCTGGGAGGGGAAAGGGGAGGCTGGGTTCTGCCCTTTGTGCAGCTGAGCTGACACCAGAGCTCTTTCCTGGTCCCAGATAAGCAATAGCTGTGTTCCCATGTCCTCTGAGGTAGGTTTTCATTTGCACCCAGGCACCCCCTCCAGGGAGACTTTCTTGGTGGCTCAGATGGTAAAGAATCAGCCTGCAATGCAGGGGACCCAGGTTTGATCTCTGGGCTGGGAAGATCCTATGGAGAAGAAAATGACACCCCACTGTAGTATTCTCACCTGGGAAATCCCATGGACAGAGGAGCCTGACAGGCTACAGTCCATGGGGTCACAGAGAGTGGACTTGACTGAAGAGACTGAGAACACAGGCATGCACTCACATCCCTCCCCTATAGTGCTTCTCCAGGATGAATCGGGGGTTTTATGGTGTGGAGAGGAGCCGAGGTGGGAGACAGTCATTGTGGAGAATGGAGAGGAGTCACTGGCAGGGGCCCTGTCTGTGGGGAGGGGACACCCAATTGACAGCGGTCCTGTCACTGGCACACACATTAGCCAGGGGATGGATGCAGGATGGGGCAGAAAACCCACCTGGGCCCAGGTGCCCGCAGGAGTAGGGGCCCACCTAGAGGGGACAGATGGCCCCCACCTTCCTTTACCCACACTTGAGGGACACTTATATTCCTGGTTTTTCTGCTCCCAGGCTGGTCCTCCCAAGAAGACAAGAGGCTGTCAAGCACAGCTCTTGCCCTGTGTAATTGCTTCCTCCTGGGAGGTTCCCTGTTGCTGGAATCCTCTTCAGGGGATCTGATTGGCAGAGAGCCAGGACTGGAATGTGGACAAACTACATTCCTGCTTGCATCAGGTGCCTGCAGCCTGGCCTTATGAGCTTACATCCAGAGGAGGGAGAGAGCAAGAGGGGGTCCACCAAAGTCCAGAGTCTTGCAGGACTGGGGGCCATCTGCTCTGAGGGTCTCCTGGTGCTTCGTTCCTCTGTTCTTCGTCCCTCGAGGGCAGGGTTCCCCCATCCTGGGGGACCTTGGTGCCTTTGTCTCAAGTGGTATGGCTGCCAAAGAGATCTGGGTGTGTGCAGAGTGGGGGGCATGGGTGGTGGTCTTTCAGGGGGTGTTGAAGATCAGTGGCTGCAGCAGCACTTCATTTAATCCTTGTAGAGGTGGATGGCAAGTGCCTGTGTGTATCTGAGAATATTCATATGAATCTTTGCCTTTTCTTTTAATTTGGATGGAGGGGGCTGTGACTTCCTTTCCCACTTTTTATCCTTATATATATTTTTCTTTTTCCATTATGACTCTGTGTAGAGAACACAGTACCATTTTCTGCTACTAGTTTATGTTAATATTAGTTTTTACTTTTTCTTTTATTTTGGATAGAGAGAATCTATTATTTTCTTTCCCATTTTTTTATCCTTATGTTCTTTTTTCTTTTTCCATTATGACTCCTTGTAGAGGACACAGTACATTTTCTGCTGCGAATTTATTAGGACTTTCCTGGTGGCTCAGTTGGTAAAGAATCTGCTTGCAATGAGGATGATGTGGGTTCCATTCCTGGGTTGGGATGATCTGGAGAAGGGAATGACAACCCTCTCCAGTAATCTTGACTGGATAATTCCATGGACGAGCGGTCTGGTGGGCTACAGTCCATCAGATCGAAAAGAGTTGGAGACAACTGAGCAACTTTCACTTTTCAATTTATGTTAAAGTTATTTTTGCTTTTTCCTGTCTTATTTGTGTTGTGGACAGATGTTTCTTCCCTTCATTCTCTCCCCTTGATTCCTTCTTGCCTTTCCTAGTGCTGTTTGTGGGAGTGGGCACAGACCTCTGTGGGTCTTGTGTGTCCTCATGTCTAAGGGTCCAGCTTGGGTGTCATGGAGCCTGGGCTGTTGAACCCACAGGGAGCTTCCACCCAGGGACTGCCTGAGAGGAGGGTGAGGCTGGAATCTGCAGGAACACCCCCCCACACACACACACCAAGACCACAATCTGGACCTGGTCTCTGTGCTCCATGTGACCAGTGACCCTGGAGACCCTGTTCCCAGAAGCAGGGCCTCAACCCAGGCAGCACCAACACTGTTGATTTCACAGTGAACGATGTGGCCCTCAGTTGGACATCCTCAGTGCATACCCAGCCCCTGAATGGGGGGCAACCCTCTTGTGCCCAGCACAGGTGACCAACCTCTGTGTGCAGGTGCTGAGCATCATGAATCAGCTAGATGCTGGTGGGAGGACCTGCAGATGGCACACATGGAGGAGGGCACTGGGAGGAACCTGCACTCTGGCCACATGGTGTACATGATGGCCCTCATGGAGGTCGGGGTGGGGGCAGAGAGTATGGACCGGGGGCTCTTCCAGCTAGGGACACCCACGTCTGGTCTAGGAAGGACAGGGAGGGCCTCTGAGGGGATAGGCACACATCCACTCAGAAGGACATATGGTCACTCCAGGCAGGAGAGGCTGACGTTTAAGGGGACAACAAAGGTCCATTCCCATTAGAACATGCTGACCCCTAAGGGGATGGGCACACGTCCACTCCGGGCAGGAGAGGGCTGACCTCTGGCACCAATCACTCAGAATTCCCGACCAATGTGTGTTTCTGAACTCACACCTGTACCCCTGGCTTCTGGGGTGTCTCCCAGAATTTGGCTATACCAGGTGCCTGACATGTCTTTTCCTGTGTCCAGTTTTGGGGTGTCCAGTCCATTCTCTCAGCCGCTGGCCAAGCCACTTAATGTTCCACTCTGGCCTCTGCCCCCTGTGCCCCCACCACAGAACCTAATGACCCTTGGGGTCTGGAGGTTCTGTCCTGGGCTTCAGTGTGCATATACCCTGCTGGCCTCACATGCTCCCTGGAGTACAGACTTCACACAATATTATAAGCACTGCTTTCTGCTTCTGTGCACACACACACACATGCATATCCGTGCACACAGACCCTGAACACATGCACACAAGTGTGTGTACCTTTACCTACAGGAGCGTGTACATGCAAACACACACACACACACACACACACACACACACACCAGAGCAATGCCACGGCTCCCCACTGCCACACAGGAGAGGCTGGCCCCTTGGAAGCAGGCGCCATACTTTATGTCTTTGTGTGTCAGGACCCCCCGACCCATCTGTAGAGTGGCTGTGCTCGGGGAAGTCCCCACTCACGAACCTCTGTCTCTCACTACAAGGCCCTTTTCCTCCACCCCCACCCAGAAAGCCCTCATAGAGATCTTGGAGTGGCTGGAGAACCACCCCAGGAGGTGGTTATCCCGGAGTGCAGGAACTTTGAGGGCATGATGGAGGACCTGCAGGAGTACCTGATGGGCTGCATCAAGAATATTTTTGGGGACATGCTGTGTCCCCGTGGGGTGAGCAGGAGCCACAGGCTCCCCATGCTTTGGCAGCAGGGGCAGTGGGAGCACTAGGCTTCACTGTAATCAGACTATCCACTCGCTGTGTGAAGCTGATTCAGGCAGCAGGTGATGCCGCTCATGGAACCCCAGTAATCCACCCTCCACTGTCTCCACTCAAACACCCCAATAAACAGCCCATCACTGGTCACAGGCACCCCCAATAATCCATCCTGCCAAGTCTCTATTTAGATACCCCCAAAATCCATCAATCCCACCTCAAGATGCCCCAGTAATCCTCCCACAATTTCCTATCAGAAACCCCAATAATCCACTCACCTCTGTTTCCACTCAGGCACCCCAATAATCGACCCATCACTGCTCAAGACACCCAAGTATTCTACCCACCACTGTCTCCACTCAAACACCCCAAAAATCTACCAATCACTGCTCAAGACACCCCAATAACCCACCCATCACCGTCTCCACTCAGACACCCCAGTAATCTACCTACTAGTGTCTCTACTCAGACATGCCAATATCCCACCCATGATTGTCTCTTCTTACAGAAAACCCAATAACCAGCCCATCATTGCTTATAGATACCCTAATAATCCACACATCACTGTAGCTTCTCGGATACCCACAATAACTGACACATCGTGTCACAAGGCACCCCAATAACCCCGTACACACATCTCATGGACACACGGATGATTCTCATCAAGGGGATGCTGACTCTGCACCAGCTGTGGTCCCAGGGCCAGCAGGTCATCCTGTCATACAAAGACACGACTTCCATGAGTCAGCATGCAGAACTGTGGCCTGGTATCCCCTACTGGTTGGGGAACCAGGTGAAGCCCCAAGACCTTGTCCACTGCCTGGAGCACATGAAGAGCTGCAGCTGCCCAGGTGACTGCTGCCTTCACACTGGGACCCCTGGTCACAGGCATGTCCTACCGCATGGGGCTGGCTTTGGGTTCAAGTGGAGAAATGGAACAGGATGTATTAGAGGACGTTATTCTGTTCACTACATGGTAAGCAGGGCATGGACATCCTTGGGGACGTTACTGTGTCTACCACAATGGGTCAGGATGTAGATAGGATGTGAACATCCGTGCAGACATTATTGTGTCCACCACACAGGGCCAGGATGTGGACATCTTTGGGGTCACTGTCCAGCCCGCCTGGCCTCTGTAACAGGAGAAATTCATGAGTCAATACCCCTGCGAGCCCCTACTGTTTGAACTTTGGTCTCTGTCAGACATCTGAATCTCTGATCGCTGTGGAGGCCAGAGTCTGGGTGGGTGATGGCACAGCTTGGTGACTGCATGGGCAGGTGCCCCATGGGTTAGGGGTCACATGGGTGGGTGACTGTGTGGGTGGGTGACCCCATGGCTTACTGGTCACATGGGTGGGAGACCATGTGGGTTGGTGATCATGTGGGTGGGTGACCGGTTTGAGTTGCTGACTGCAGAGTGGGTTACCATGTGAGTTGCTGACCTGGTGAGTGGGTGACAGCATGGGTGGGTGATGGTGTGAGTGGGTAATCATGTGGACAGGTGACCATATGACCTCACAGGTTAGTGACCCCATGGGTGGGTGACCACGTGGGTTGGTGGCCACATGGTTTGGTTGGCCACATGACTCCGTGGGTTAGTGACTGCACACATGGGCGGTTGACCCCACAGCTGGCACCATGAACAGCAGCCCCTCTCTTGTCCCATGCAGTCTGTTCATGGCCGGCATCAACCTCACAGAGAACCTGGTAGTTTGTTCACATCCACCTGGCCTGGTCCATGGAGAAGCTGGCCCAGTGGGGGCTCCCCTATCTATGTGCATGGGTGCGGGGCCAGCGCCCGGGGTCGGCTGCTGGCTGTACCAACACCATTGCAGGCCACTTCATCTGGGCTGACGGGTTTGTTGGCGATCGTCACCAGGTTGAACTGGAAGCTGCTTCGGGCTGATGGACGGCGTGTGCATGGAGCTGGGCATGGCAGAGGCTGCATCTCAGTCACGTGTTGTGACGTTACCAGCCTGAACCAGAAGCCACCTAGGGGCTGACAGACAGCACACCGAGGAGCTGGGCATTGTGAAGGCTGCTCCTCGTTCACATCCTGTGACGTCACTGGGCTGAACTGGAAGCTGCTTTGGGGCTGAGGGACAGCACAAGAGCAGAGCTGGGTGTCGAGGAGGCTGTGCCTCAGTCATGTCCTGTGATGTCACCGGCCTGAACCGGAAGCCGCCCCGGGGCTCCTGGATGGAGCCTTGAGGAGCTGGGCATTGCAGAGGCTATTCTCAGCCCTGTCCTGCAGGGCTGGTCATCCGTCCGCCCATCCACTGAATGTGGGTGACTGCATAGGTGGGGCCAAGTGGCAGGGTCCATGGTATCCTCAGTCCTCCGTGTGTTTCTTGGCAAATGCAGGTTATGAGGTGATGATTAAAGGTGAGTGCATGATTTGTATAATCACATCCTCAGGGAGACACACATGGTTCTTGGGTCTGTGGCTTCCCCATGGGAGAGGCTGGGGTGCCCTTCCCTGGGAGCTGAGAGTAGCAGACCATGACCCCTAGCCAGGGAGGGGAGGAGGCACTATGACATAGTGTCCATAGGAGGGGACTGAGAGCATAGTGATCCCACTGAGAAATCCCTTTTATTAGATAAGTTGCTTCCCTGGTGGCTCACTTAAGAAGGCCTTCTTTTTTTTTTTTTAATTTTATTTTATTTTTAAAACTTTACATAATTGTATTAGTTTTGCCAAATATCAAAATGAATCTGCCACAGGTATACATGTGCTCCCCACCCTGAATCCTCCTCCCTCCTCCCTCCCCATTCCATCCCTCTGGGTCGTCCCAGTGCACCAGCCCCAAGCATCCAGTATCGTGCATCGAACCTGGACTGGCAACTCATTTCATACATGATATTTTACATGTTTCAATGCCATTCTCCCAAATCTTCCCACCCTCTCCCTCTCCCACAGAGTCCATAAGACTGTTCTATACATCAGTGTCTCTTTTGCTGTCTCGTACACAGGGTTATTGTTACCATCTTTCTAAATTCCATATATATGCGTTAGTATATTGTATTGGTGTTTTTCTTTCTGGCTTACTTCACTCTGTATAATAGGCTCCAGTTTCATCCACCTCATTAGAACTGATTCAAATGTATTCTTTTTAATGGCTGAGTAATACTCCATTGTGTATATGTACCATAGCTTTCTTATCCATTCATCTGATGATGGACATCTAGGTTGCTTCCATGTCCTGGCTATTATAAACAGTGCTGCGATGAACATTGGGGTACACGTGTCTCTTTCCCTTCTGGTTTCCTCAGTGTGTGTGCCCAGCAGTGGGATTGCTGGATCATAAGGCGGTTCTATTTCCAGTTTTTAAAGGAATCTCCACACTGTTCTCCATAGTGGCTGTACTAGTTTGCATTCACACCAACAGTGTAAGAGGGTTCCCTTTTCTCCACACCCTCTCCAGCATTTATTACTTGTAGACTTTTGGATCGCAGCCATTCTGACTGGTGTGAAATGGTACCTCATAGTGGTTTTGATTTGCATTTCTCTGATAATGAGTGATGTTGAGCATCTTTTCATGTGTTTGTTAGCCATCTGTGTGTCTTCTTTGGAGAAATGTCTATTTAGTTCTTTGGCCCATTTTTTGATTGGGTCATTTATTTTTATGGAGTTGAGCTGTAGGAGTTGCTTGTATATTTTTGAGATTGTTCTTTGTCAGTTGCTTCATTTGCTATTATTTTCTCCCATTCTGAAGGTTGTCTTATCTCTTCTTGCTCTTCTTTGGAACTCTGCATTCAGGTGGCTATATCTTTCTGTGTCTCCTTTGCCTTTCGCTTCTCTTCTCATCTATTTGTAAGGCCTCCTCAGACAACCACTTTGCCTTTTTGCATTTCTTTTTCTTGTGGATGGTTTTGATTACCACCTCCTGTACAATGTTAGGAACCTCCATCCATAGGTCTTCTGGTACTCTGTGTGCCAGATCTAACCCTTGCATCTATTTGTCACTTCCAATGTATACTCACAAGAGATTTGAATAAAACAAAGAAACAGGGGAAAACAATAGAATGGGAAAGACTTAGAGATCTCTTCAAGAAAATGAGACATGCCAAGGGAACATTTCATGCAAAGACAGGCACAATAAAGGACAGAAATGTTATGGGCCTAACTAAAGCAGACGAGATTAAGAAGAGGTAGCAAGAATACACAGAACTGTTTAAAAAAGTCTTAATTACCTGGATAACCACGATGGTGTGATCACTCATCTAGAGCCAGACATCCTAGAGTGCAGAGTCAAGTGGGCCTTAGGAAGCAGCAGTATGAACAAAGCTAATGAAGGTGATTAAATTCCAGCTGAGCTCTTTAAAATCCTAAAAGATGGTACTGTGAAAGTGCTGCACTCAATATGCCAGCCAGTTTGGAAAACTTGGCAGTGGCTACAGGACTGGAAAAAGTCAGTTTTCATTTCAATCCAAAGAAGGGCAATGCCAAACAATGTTCAAACTACCACACAACAGCACTCATTTCACATGCTATCAAGGTAATGCTCAAAATCCTTCAAGCTAAACTTCAACAGTATGTGACCTGAGAACTTCACAGTCCACACATTCAAAGACTTGATTCTAAATGCACAGTGATGCCACAAAGATGGTCAAGGCAAAGACACACTATGTGATTTTATTTATGTCTAAATCAGTGAGACAAAATATTCACTGCAAGGTACAGACTTTTTTAGCATGAAAAATCTTATATTTGAATATGAAATATCCTGATGAAATTGAAAAATATGTTTTAAAGTGAAATTCATTCTTAATTGTCAATTAATTTGAGACTATGGAAAAAAGAAAATAAAATTACATTCTGGCTGCTCCAGTTCAGTTCAGTCGCTCAGTCATGTCCAAATCTTTTCTTTGAGGGTTGCTTAAACTTTCACAGATGTTTTTTGCTTTAAAATTCCCTTACAGTTTTACAGTCTTTATTATATATAAAATTATCAGTAGATTTTATACTATGTTTGTTTTCTGGACATTTTAATTTCCTTTAATTTATGAATGTAACTAGAATGTTTTTCTATTGACTGAGTATTAAAAATTACTCCTCTCTGTTGTGTGGAACACACTGTTTACACTACTGTTGGGAGACATTTTATTGCCTAAATCCTTTTATAATTCAGCTCTATAATATAGGTTTTTTGTTTGTTTGTTTTGCTTTATTTAGGCTGAGAATTTTCTCATCTATTTTTAGTATCTTCAGTTTCTGTTAGGAATATGTGTCTGCTGTTGTTTACTTGCACAGTCCTGTCCAACTCTTTGCCATCCCATGGACTGTAAGCCCAGCAGTCCCTTCTGTTCATGGGGATTCTCCAGGCAAGAATAGTGGAGTGGGTTTCCATGCTCTCCTTCAGGGGATCTTCCTGACCCAGAGATGGAATTTGCATCTGCTCCTGCATTGCAGGCGGATTCTTTACCACTGAGTGAAAATAGATCTTGTATACATGAAACCCACTTTAATTATGAATATTCATAATTGGTGAAAAGCAAAGATGGAGTAGCCCAAACAAGCATTTATCTTTTGCCAATTAATAATAAGAAAAAAACCCTTCATTTCAATTTGCCTTCATTTATTTTTTCAATTAACTTTTCATTGAAGGATAATTGCTTTCCAGAATTTTGTTGGTTTTTGTCAAACTTCAACATAACACTCTTTCTTAACTCATAGTTTCTCTTCAATATCATCTTATTCTGTGAAAATAACTTCTTTTAACATTTCTTACAGACAAGGTATCTGCTGAGAATGAATTCCTCGATTTTTTGTTCATATGAGAATGTCTCCTTATCCTTTGTTTTGAAGGATAATATTCCTGGATGTAGAAGTTAATTTCAGTAGTTTTTTGTTTTTTTTTAAACATTTTATTTATTGACAAGTTGTACCTGTAGCCTTGTAGAATGAGTTTGGAAGTGTTCCTTCCTCTGCAGTTTTTTGAAAGAGTTTTAGAAGGATAGGTGCTGGAGTCCAGCTCCACCAGCCAGGGAATCAGCCTGAAGAAATGAGCGGTGTCGGTGGAGAATGATGCAGCCTCTGACTTAAGGTGCAGGACTGCATGTTTATTTCAAGCCTCAGGTCTTCTTTTATACTTTGACAAAAGCATTAGGTCAGAGGTTTGACATTTTCAGTTCCCCCTCACCCAGATTTATTGTCTCATTGTTGCCCTTCAAACAGAGTTCCTGCTTCAGCTATTCTCTCAAAATCGTGTTTACTTATCATTACATTGTAACTCATGCTTATGTCTGGGCTGCATACCATATTCCTCAGTTTATTTCTTATCTTTCTAAATCCTGCTTGCCCCTAGTATCCTAAGCTCACTATCTCCTAAAAAGGCTTCTAGCTATTAATATCTCTAAAATTCCTAATCCCTACAAGCTATAGTAAAATATGCTAACACTACAACATTCCTTAAACTTTTAGCTTCTAACTATTCTTAACTATTCCTAAATTCAGCAAACTTCCTTTGCCATAAACATTTCCCTCACAAACATGTCTCAGAAACAATCCTTCCTGTGGCCTCAAGCTGCAGCCTACCTGCTCATCCTGGAACGTTCTTTGTAAAGATCCTTGAACAAATATCAATGGTTACTTTATAGATTATTTTCTGGGCACAACTGCAGAAGGCTTTGTGCTTTCTCATGCTTCTCTCAAGAACAATAAGCAGTTAACATTCTTTCCAGCCAACTCAACCGAAGAAAGGAAAAAACAAGTCAGAATCACAAGACCTAACACTTTCATCCAGGGACCGTGCCTGTGGGATGAGGAGAGGGGGTTGGGGCCGTGCCTCCATTTTGTCAGCAATGCCTAATGTGGCTCCCGACAGATAGGCATTTGCACATCTCTGAATTCACCTGTGAAGCCATCTGGTCCTGGGCTTTTGTGCTTTGGGAATTTTTGATCACAGCTTCAGTTTGAAGCGTGTAATTGGGTGGTTCATAATTTCTATTTCTTCCTGGTTCAATCTTGGAAGATTGAGCTTTTCTAAGCATCTGTCCATTTCTTCTAGGTTATCCATTTTATTGCCATAAAGTTGTTCATAATAGTGTCTTATAATCCTTTGTATTTCTGCATTTTCTGTTGTAACCTCTTCTTTTTCATTTCTAAGCTTGTTGATTTGATTCTTCTCTCTATTTTTCTTGATGAGTCTGGATAAGGTTAGCCAATTTTGTTTATCTTCTCAAAGAACCAGCTTTTAGTTTATTAATTTTTGCTATTGTTTCTTTCATTTATTTCTGTTCAGATCTTTATGATTTCTTTCCATGTACTAATTTTGGCTATTTTGTTGTTGTTGTTGTTCTTCTTCTTCTTCTTTATCAGTTGTTTTAGGAGTCAACTGAGGTTGTCTATTCGATGCTTTTCTTGTTTCTTGAGTTAGGATTGTATTGTTACACACTTCCCTCTTAGAATTGCTTTTCCTGCATCCCATAGGTTTTGAGTTGTCGTGTTTTCATTGTCATTTTTTTCTAGAAAATTTTCGATTTCCATTTTGATTTCTTCAATAACATGTTGGTTATTTAGAAACGTGTTGTTTAATCTCAATATGTTTGCGTTTCTTACAGTTTTTTTTTTTATTCTAATTGATATCTAGTCTCATATCTAGTTGTGGTCAAAGAAGATGCTTGATACAATTTCAATTTTGTTAATTTTACTGAGATTTGATTTGGAACCCAAGATGTGGTTTATCCTGGAGAATGTTCTATGTGCACTTGAGGTGTATTCTTCTCCATTTGGATGGCATGTCCTGAAGATATCAGTGAGATTCACCTCGTCTCATGTGTCATTTAAGACAGGTGTTTCAGTATTAATTTTATGCTTTGATGATCTGTGCATTGGTGTGAGTGGAGTGTTAAACTCGACTATGATTGTTTTACTGTCAGTTTCTCTTTTAATGTCTGTTAATGTTTGTCTTCTGTATTGAAGTGCTCCTATGTTGGGGGCATAGATGTTTACGATTGCTATGTCTTCATCTTATACTGATCCCTTCATCACTATCTAGTGTCCTTCCTTATCTATTGTAATCTTCTTTAAAGTATGATATGAGGATTGCTATTCCATCTTTCTTTTGATTCCCATTTGCATGGCATATAATTTCCCATCTTGTCACTTTCAGTCTATATGTGTCTTTAGGTCTGAAGTGGATTTCTAGTAGACAGCATGTACATGGGTCTTTTTCTTTTAAATTAATGCATTTGTTTTAATTGGAGGCTACTTACTTTGCAGTATTGTGGTGGGTTTTGCCATATATTGAGTTGACTCAGCCATGAGTATACATGTCTTCCCCATCCTGAAACCCCTACCATGTCTCTCCCCATCCCATCCCTCAGGGTTTTCCCAGTGCACCAGCTTTGAGTGCCCTATGTCATGCATCAAAGTTGAACGGGTGATCTATTTCACATATTGTAATATACATGTTTCAATGCTAGTCTCTCAAATCATCTCACCCTGGCCTTCTCCCACAGAATCCAAAAGTCTCTTCTTTATATCTGTGTCTTTTGGCACCTCGCATATGTGGTCATAATTACCATCTTTCTAATTTCCATATATATTTGTTAATATACTCTATTGGTGTTTTTCCTTCTGACATAATTCATTCTGTATATAGGCTCCAGTTCAATCCACCTCATTAGAAGTGATTCAAATATGTTCTTTTTAGTAGCTGAGTCATATGTACTACAGTTTTCTTTTCTGTTTTATGCTGAAGGACATCTAGGTTGCTTCCATATCTTAGCTATTGTAAACAGTGCTGTGATGAGAATTGAGGTACACATGTCTTTTTCATTTCTGGTTTCCTCAGTGTGTATGCCCAGCAGTGGGATTTCTGGATTGTATGGCAATTCTATTTCCAGTTTTTTAAGGAATCCCCACACTGTTCTCCATAGTGGCCATTCTAGTTTGCATTCCTGCCGGGGTCCAGCCCCGGCTGATCCAGGGTATTCGAAGCGGGGACGGCGTCGGCGACCTATTTATTTATAAATATTTATCAAAGATTTAAAGAGTAATAGAATGAGGATAGCTCAGTGAGGAAATTCAGTGGAGAAAAGAGGCTGAATAAAATTCCAAAGCAGGGTATAACGTCACCTACGAAGGCCGCAGGCGTCCTCCCGTTCTCCCGAAGGAGAGGAGACACTAAGGCCTCCCCGGTCAGATCTTAGAAGCCCAGGCAAAATTAGTAGGCTTGACGAGCTTCCCCGCCTCAGAGGAAAAATTCAGCCAGAAGGTGAAAGAAAGAACGACATGGGGAGACCAAATTTCAGTGAACAAGGCCCGCACTTTATTTTCCAAAGTAGTTTTTATACCTTAAGTTATGCATAGAGGATAATGGGGGAAGGGATAGAGTCATGCAGCAAGCCAGGCTTTTTTCCTGTAAACTTATCATATGCAAAAGTTCAGGTGATTGACATCATCTTCTGGCCAGGAGGCCTGTTAACATTTTAAGAAACTTATCTTTCTCTAAAGGTGATTATTCCAAAGTCAGGCGCCAGCCTTCCAAAAAGCATTGGACAAAGCTGCATTTTACATTTCTATACACCCATTATATCAATCAATACACTGCCAAGGACACAGTAGGTAAGGAGTATGGAGACTTAGCAGCAAACATTGGCCCAACAAGTGAAAAACCCTTCACCAATACAATTTCTAATCAATCTTTTAACTACTCAAAGGAATCTGTGTTTAGGCAGTTTAGAACATCTCCTGCCTCTCACAGTTGGGAGGCTCTGAACAATCACATGTGGCCGGAAAAACCCATTCAGGCAGGCTAGAGGATTTCCAAAGGAGTTTGTAGGTTGAAACACTGTCACACCCAGGAATTATTAACTGGAGCTGTAAGCTAACTCTCTTTTCAGAGAGAGGTAGTGGGGGACAGCCTCCGTAAAGTCAGAGGTGTAGGTGAAAGCACAAAGCAGAAAGTAGGCAGATTCTGGTTTTCGGGGTAGATGCTCGAGAATTTCCAGGGGGACTCCTGAGGCTCGATCCCGCCTTTGCGTATGCCGAGCCTCCTTCCTCATGACCTTTGTCATGGGCAGAATTCCTCACGCTGGCTCCCGGCAGTGATAGAATTCCAGTTGAGCTATTTCAGATCCTGAAAGATGATGCTGTGGAAAGTGCTGCACTCAATATGCAATATGCACTCAATATGCAATATGCCAGCTCCCGGCACATTCCCACCAACAATGTAAGAGGGTTCCCTTACTCTGCAGCCTCTCCAGCATTTATTATTTGTAGACTTTTTGATAGCAGCCATTCTGACCAGTGGGAGATGATCCCTCATTGTGGTTATGATTTGTATTTCTCTGATAATGAGTGATGTTAAACATTTTTTTCATGTGTTTGTTAGTGATTTGTATGTCTTCTTTGGAGAAAAGTCTCTTCAGTTCTTTGTCCCAGTTTTTGATTGGGTCATCTATTATCCTGGTATGGAGCTGCTTGTATATTTTTGAGATTAATTCTTTGTTAGTTGCTTCATTTGCTATTATTTTCTCCCATTCTGAAGGCTGTCTTTTCACCTTGCTCATAGTTTCCTTCATTGTGAAAAAGCTTTTAAGTTTAATTAGGCCCTATTTGTTTAATTTTACTTGTATTTCCATGACTCTGGGAGGTGTGCCATAGAGGATCCTACTGTGATTTATGTAAGGGAATATTTTGAATATGTTCTCCTCTAGGAATTTTATAGTTTCTAGTCCTGCATTTGAATCTTTAATCCATTTTGAGTTTATTTTTGTGTATAGTGTTAGAAAGTGTTCTAGTTTCCTTCTTTTACATTTGGTAGACCAGTTTTCCCAGCACCACTTGTTAAGAGATTGTCTTTTCTCCAGTGTATATTTTTGCTTCCTTTGTCAAAGATACGGTGTCCATAGGTGTGTGTATTTATCTCTGGGCTTTCTATTTTGTTCCATTGATCTATATTTCTGTCTTTGTGCCAGTACCATACTGTCTTGATGACTATAGCTTTGTAGAATAGTCTGAAGTCAGGCAGATTGATTCCTCCTCTTCCATTCTTCTTTCTCAAGATTGCTTTGGATATTCGAGGTTTTCTGTATTTCAATACACATTGTGAAATTATTTGTTCTCGTTCTGTGAAAAATACCATTGATAGCTTGATAGGGATTGCATTGAATCTATAGATTGTTTAGGGTAGTATATTCATTTTCACTATATTGATTCTTCAAATCCATGAACATGGAATATTTCTCCATCTATTTGTTTCATCTTTGATTTCTTTCACCACATTTTTAATGTTTTCTATATATAGGTCTTTTGTTTCTTTAGGTAGTTTTATTCCAAAGTATTTCATTCTTTTCATTGCAATGCTGAAAGAGATTATTTTTTAATTTCACTTCCTGTTTTCTCATTGTTAATGAATAGAAATGCAAGGGATTTCTGTATTCATTGATTAGCTCTAGTAATTTTCTGGTGGTGTATTTAGGGCTTTCTGTGTTGACGATCATGCCATCTGCAAACAGTGAGAGTTTTACTTCTTTTTTTCCAGTTTGGATTCCCTTTAATTTTTTTCTTCTCTGATTGCTATGGCTAAAGTTTCCAAAACTATGTTGAATAGTCGTGATGAGAGTGGGCACTCTTGTTTTGTTCCTGACTTTAGGGGACATGCTTTAAATTTTTCGCCTTTGAGGATAAAGTTTGCTATGGTTTTATAATATATGACTTTTATTATGTTGAGTTGTGTTCCTTCTATGCCTGCTTTCTGGAGCGTTTTTATCATAAATACACGTTGAATTTTGTCAAAGGCTTTCTCTACATCTATGCTACTGCTGCTAAGTCGCTTCAGTCATGTCCGACTCTGTGCGACCCCATAGACAGCAGCACACCAGGCTCCCCCATCCCTGGGATTCCCTAGGCAAGAATACTGGAGTTGGTTGCCATTTCCTTCTCCAATGCATGAAAATCAAAAGTAAAAATGAAGTCGCTCAGTTGTGTCTGACTCTTAGCAACCCCATGGACTGCAGCCTACCAGGCTCCTCCATCCATGGGATTTTCCAGGCAAGAGTACTGGAGTGGGGTGCCATTAAATAGTTATCATTCATTTTGTTAATGCAATTTATCACAGTGATTTATTTGCAAATATTGAAGAATCCTTGCATCTCTGGGATAAACCCACTTGGTCATGATGTCTGACCTTTTGAATATGTTGTTGGATTTTGTTTGCTAGAATTTGTTGAAGAGTCTTCATCTATGTTCATCAGTGTTATTGGCCTGTAGTTGTCTTTTTTATGGCACCTTTGTCTGGTTTTGGGATTAGGGTGATGAGGGGCCTCATAAAATGGGTTTAGGAGTTTACCTTGTGCAATTTTTTGGAAGAGTTTGAGTAGGATAGATGTTAGCTCTTCAGTTGTTTGGTAGAATTCACCTGTTAAGCCAACTGGTCCTGGTCTTTTGTTTGTTTGAAGATTTTTTTTATTGCAGTTTCAATTTCTGTGCTTTTGATGGATCTGGTAAGATTTTCTATTTCTTCCTGGTTCAGTTTTGGAAGGTTGTACTTTTCTAAGAATTCGTCTATTTCTTTGAAGTTCTCCATTTTATTTTCATATAGCTGCTGATAGTAGTCTCTTGTGATCCTTTGTATTTCTGTGTTGTCTGTTGTGATTTCTGTATTTTCATTTCTAATTTTGTTGATATCATTCTTCTCCCTTTTTTTCCTGATGTGTCTGGCTAATGGTTTGTCTATCTTCTCAAAAAACCAGCTTTTAGTTTTGTTGAGTTTTGATATAGTCTGCTTTGTTTCTTTTTCACTTTTTTCTGCCCTAATTTTTATGATTTCTTTCCTTCTACTAACCCTGGGGTTCTTCATTTCTTCTTTTTCTAGTTCCCTGTTCGGGCGCCACTTACTGGGGTCCAGCCCCGGTGGATTCTGGGAATTCGAAGGGGAGACGGCTTCAGCGATCAGAATATGATATAATTAAAGATATAAAGAGTGGTTAAATAAGAATAGCTCAGCGAAGAAAATCAGTGAAGAAAAGAGGCTGAATAACTTGGTTTATGTGGAAAGCCAATAAAATTCCAAGACAAGGAATTTGCATCACCTACGTAGGCTGCAGGCATCCTCCTGTTCTCCCAAAGGAGAGGAGACACTAAGGCCTCCCCGGTCAGATCTTAGAAGCCCAGGCATAATTAGTAGGCTTAACGACCCTCCACGCTCCAGATGGGAATTTAGCCAGAAGGTGAGAGAAAGAACGACATGGGGAGACCAATCTTCGGTGAACAAGGCCAAAGCAAGGCCTGCACTTTATTTTCCAAAGTAGTTTTTATACCTTAAGTTGTGCATAGAGGATAATGGGGGAAGGGGTAGAATCATGCAAGGACAGCAGTCCTTGATCCCTATCGAAGCCAGGCTTTCAAACTTATCATATGCAAAAGTTTAGGTGATTTACATCGTCTTCTGGCCAGGAGGCCTGTTAACATTTTATGATCCTTTCTTCAGAAAACTTATTTTTCTCTAAAGGTGATTATTCTAAAGTCAGGCGCCACCCTCTGAAAGCATTAGATAAAGTTGCATTCCTATAGGGCAAAGGGGTGGTGGGCTATAACAAGAAAAATAATTAACTCAGGGGTCCAAGTTACAAACATTAAAGCTATTACTTACATTCCTATACATCAATTATATTAATCAATACACTCCCAGGGACACAGTAGGTAATGGATATGGAAACTTAGCAGCAAACATTGGCCCAACAAGTGAAAAACCCTTCACCAATAAAATTTCTAATCAATCTTTTAACTGCTCAAAGGAATTTGTATTTAGACAGTTTAGAACATCTCATGCCTCTCACGGTTGGGAGGCTGTGAACAATCACATGTGGCCAGAAGAACCTGTTCAGGCAGGCTAGAGGACTTCCAAAGGAGTTTGTAGGTTGAAACACTCTTGTCACACCCAGGAACTTTATTAACTGGAGCTGTAAGTTAACTCCTTTTCAGAGAGAGGTGGTGGGGGACAGCCCCCCGTAAAGTCAGAGGTGTAGGTGAGAGCACAAAGCAGTAAAGTAGGCAGACTCTGGTTTTGGGGGTAGATGCTCGAGAATTTCCAGGGGGACTCCTGAGGCTCGATCCCGCCTTTGCGTATGCCAAACCTCCTTCCTCATGACCTTTGCCATGGGCAGAGTTCCTCACACTGGCTCCTGACAGCTTTAGGTGTAAAGTTAGGTCATTTATTTGAAGTTTCTCTTGTTTTTTGACATAAGCTTTTATTGCTATCAACCTTCCGCTTAGCACTGCTTTACTGAATGGCATAGGATTTGGGTTCTCGTGTTTTAATTTTCATTTCTTTCTATGCATATTTTAATTTCTTTTTTATTTCTTCTGTAAGTTTTTAGTTATTCAGAAGCATGTTGTTTAGCCTCCATATGTTTTTATTTTTAATAGTTTTTTTTTTTCCTGAAGTTGACATCTAATCTTAACTCATTGTGATGAAAAAAGATGGTTGAAATGATTTTGATTATTTTGAATTTACCAAGGATAGATTCATGGCAAAGGATGTGATCTATCCTGGAAAATGTTCCATGTGCACTTGAGAAAAAGGTGAATTTTGTTGTTTTGTGGTGAAATGTCCTGTAGATATCCATTAGGTCTAACGGGTCCATTGTATCATTTAAACTTTGTGTTTCCTTGCTAATTTTCTGTTTGGCTGATCTATCTGTAGGTGTGAGTGGCATATTAAAGTCTTCTACTCTTATTGTGTTACTGTTAATTCCTATGTTGAGTGCATAGATATTTATAATTGTTATATCTTCTTCTTGGTTTGATCCTTTGATCATTATTTAGTGTTCTTCTTTGTCTCTTGACACAGCCTTTCTTTCAAAGTCTATTTTATCTGATATAAGTATTGATACTCCTGCTTTATTTAGGTTTCCATTTGCATGACATACCTTTTTCCAAACCTTTATATTCACTCTGTATGTGCTCCTTAGTATGAGGTGGGTCTCTTGTAGACAGCATGTGTAGGGGTCTGCTTTTGTAATGATTTTACAATACTCCCTTTGTCATGTATCTACCCATTTGTCCATGCCTCTGTCCAATCATCAATCGACCTTTTTCCTTGGTGCATTTTCTGGTAAATTGCAGACATCAGTATGTCTCTCTGTAAATATTTCAGTAAGCCTGCTATTAAGTAGTGAGCTGTGCTTGAATACAGCAATTTTCTTTGGATATAAACTTTACATAAAATGAAATATACCAATCTTTTTTCCCAGTCATGTTACATTTTAATTGAAGGATAATTGATTTACAATGTTGTGTTCAGTTCAGTTCAGTCACTCAGTCATGACTGACTCTTTGCGACCCCGTGAACCGCAGCATGCCAGGCCTACCTGTCCATCACCGACTGCCTGAGTTTACCAAAACCCAAGTCCATTGAGTTGGTGATGCCATCCAACCATCTCATCCTCTGTCATCCCCTTCTCCTCCTGCCCTCAATCTTTCCCAGCATCAGTGTCTTTACAAATGAGTCAGCTCTTCGCATCAGGTGAGCAAAGTGTTGGAGTTTCAGCTTCAATATCAGTCTTTCCAATGAACAACCAGGACTGATCTCCCTTATGATGGACTGGGTGGATCTCCCTGAAATCCAAGGGGCTCTCAAGAATCTTCTCCAACACCACAGTTCAAAAGCATCAATTTTTCAGTGCTCAGCTTTCTTTATAGTCCAACTCTCACATCTGTTCATGACTACTGGAAAAACCATAGCCTTGACTATATGGGCCTTTGTTGACAAAGTGATATCTCTGCTTTTTAATATGCTGTCTATGTTGGTCATAACCTTCCTTCCAAAGAGTAAGCGTCTTTTAATTTCACGGCTGCAGTCTCCACCTGCAGTGATTTTGGAGACCCAAAAAATAAAGTCAGCCACTGTTTCTCCATCTATTTGCCATGAAGTGATGGGACTGGATGCCATGATCTTAGTTTTTGGAATGTTGCATTTTAAGCCAACTTTTCACTGTCCTCTTTCATTTTCATCAAGAGGCTCTTTAGCTCTTCTTCACTTTCTGCCATAAGGGTGGTATCATCTGCATATCTGAGGTTATTGATATTTCCCAAGCAGTCTTGATTCCAGATTGTGCTCATTCCAGCCCATCGTTTCTCATGATGTACTCTCCATATAAGTTAAATAAGTAAGGTGATAACATACAGCCTTGACATACTCCTTACCTTCTTTGGAATCAGTCTGTTGTTCCATGTCCAGTTCTAACTGTTGCTTTTTGAATCTGCATACAAGTTTCTCAAGAGGCAGGTCAGGTGGTCTGGTATTCCCATCTCTTTCAGAATTTTCCACAGTTTATTGTGATCCACATTGTTACAGGCTTTGGCATAGTCAATAAAGCAGAAATAGATGTTTTATGAAACTCTCTTGCATTTTCAGTGATCCAGCAGGTGTTGGCTATTTGATCTCTGGATCCTCTGCCTTTTCTAAAACCAGCTTGAACACCTGGAAGTTCACGGTTCACATATTGCTGAAGCCTGGCTTGGAGAGTTACTTTACTAGAGTGTGAGATGAGTGCAATTATGTGGTAGTTTAAGCATTCTTTGTCATTGCCTTTCTTTGGGATTGGAATGAAAACTGACCTTTTTCAGTCCTCTGGCCACTGCTGAGTTTTTCTGTTTTGCTGGCATATTGAGTGCAGTACTTTCACAGCATCCTCTTTTAGGATTTGAAATAGCTCAACTGAAATTCCATCACCTCCAGTAGCTTTTTTCGTAGAGATGCTTCCTAAGGCCCACTTGATTTCAGATTCCAGGATGTCTGGCTCTAGGTGAGCGATCACACCATCATGATTATCTGGGTCATGAAGCTCTTTTTTTTTTTTTTTTTTTTTGTACAGTTCTGTGTATTCTTGCCATCTCTTCTTAATATATTCTGCTTCTGTTAGGTCATTTTTTTTTTTTTGAAGAAATCCCTAGTCTTTCCCATTCTATTGTTTTCCTCGATTTCTTTGCATTGATCTCTGAGGAAGGCTTTCTTATCTCTCCTTGCTATTCTTTGGAACTCTGCATTCAAATGGGTATATCTTTCCTTTTCTCCTTTGCTTTTAGTTTCTCTTTCTTTCACAGATATTTGTAAGGTCTCCCCAGACAGCAATTTTGCTTTTTTTGCAATTCTTTTTGTTGGGGATGGTCTTGCTCCCTGTCTCCTGGACAAAGTCACGAATCTCCATCTATCATTTATCAGGCACTCTATCAGATCTAGTCCTTTAAATCTATTTCTCATTTACACCTTATAAACCTAAGGGATTTGATTTAGGTCATACCTGAATGGTCTAGTGGTTTTCCCTACTTTCTTCAATTTCAGTCTGAATTTGGCAATAAGGAGTTCATGATCTGAGTCACAGTCAGCTCTGGGTCTTGTTTTTGCTGATTGTATAGAGCTTCTCCATCTTTGGCTGCAAAGAACACAATCAATCTGATTTTGGTGTTGATCATATGGTGATGCCCATGTGTAGAGTCTTCTCTTGTGTTGTTGAAAGAGGGTGTTTTCATGACCAGTGTGTTCTCTTGGCAAAAGTCTATTAGCCATTTCCCTGCTTCATTCTGTACTCCAAGGCCAAATTTGCCTGTTATTCCAGGTGTTTCTTGACTTCCTACTGTTGCATTCCAGTCCCCTATCATGAGAAGGACATCTATTTGGGGTGTTAGTTCTAAAAGGTCTTGTAGTACGATTCAACTTCAGCTTCTTTAGTGTTACTGGTTGGGGCATAGACTTGGATTACCATGATATTGAATGGTTTGCCCTGAAAACGAACAGAGATCGTCCTGTCATTTTTGAGAATGCATCCAATTACTGCATTTCAAACTCTTTAGTTGACTATGATGGCTACTCCATTTTTTCTAAGGGATTCTTGCCCACAGTAGTAGATATAATGGTCATCTGAGTTAAATTCACCCATTCCGGTCTATCTTTGTTCTCTGATTCCTAGAGTGTCGATGCTCACTCTTGCTATCTCCTGTTTGACCACTTCCAATTTACCTTGATTCATGGACCTAACATTCCAGTTTCCAATGCAATATTTCTCTTCACAGCATCGAACATTGCTTCTATCTACAATCACATCAACACCTGTGTTTTTTTATTTATTTATTTATTTTTTTTGCTTTGGCTCCATCCCTTCATTCTTTCTGGAGTTATTTCTCCACTGATCTCCAGTAGTATATTGGGCACCTACCGACCTGGGGAGTTCATCTTTCAGTGTCCTATATTTTTCCCTTTTCATACTGTTCATTGGAAATAGATGGGGGAACAGTGGAAACAGTTTCAGACTTTATTTTTGGGGGCTCTAAAATCACTGCAAATGATGCTTGCAGCCATGAAATTAAAAACACTTACTCCTTGGAAGAAAAGTTATGACCAACCTAGATAACATATTAAACAGCATTTGTTATTACTTAGCCAACAAACGTCTGTCTAGTCAAGGCTATGGTTTTACCAGTGGTCATGTATGGATGTGAGAGTTGGACTGTTGAAGAAAGCTGAATACCGAAGAATTAGTGCTTTTGAACTGTGGTGTTGGAGAAGACTCTTGAGAGTCCTTTGGACTGCAAGAAGATTCAACCAGTCCATTTAAAGGGGATCAGTCCTAGGATTTCTTTGGAGGGAATGATGCTAAAGCTGAAACTCCAGTACTTTGGCCACCTCATACGAAGAGTTGACTCATTGGAAAAGACCCTGATGCTGGGAGGGATTGGTGGCAGGAGGAGAAGGGGACAACAGAAAAAGAGTTGGGTGGATGGCATCACCGACTCGGTGCACATGAGTTTGGGTGAACTCTGGGAGTTGGTGATGGACAGGGAGGCCTGGTGTGCTGCAATTCACGGGGTCACAAAGAGTCGGACACAACTGAGTGACTAAACTGACTGACTGACTGACTGTTTATGGGGTTCTCAATGCAAGAATTCTGAAGTGCTTTGCCATTTCCTTTCTGCTTTATAGCAAAGTGATTCAATTATATGCACATATGCATATATATATACACACATTGTGTGTGTGTGTGTGTATATATATATATATATATATATACATTCTTTTATTTCATCTTTACTTTTTTTTTTCCTTTTGGTTACACTTTTAACCATGTGGGATTAGTTCCCTGATCAGGGATTGAACATGCATGCCCTGCAGTGGAATGTTGAGTCTTAACCACTGAACTGCCAAGGATGTCCCATATATATTCTTTTCCATCATGATTTATCATAGGATACCGAATATAGTTCTCTGTCCTCTACAGTAGGAACTTGTCAATTCATTCCATATACTCTAGTTTATACCTCTTAACCCCAATCTCCTACTCCATTGCTCCCCCAATTCTCTCAGCCTTGGAAACCACAAGTCTGTTCTCTCTGTCCATGAGTGTGTTTCTGTTTCATACATGTGTTCATTTATCTTAGATTCCACATTTAAGTGATATTATTTGTTGTTTGTCTTTCTCTGTGTGCCTCACTTCACTTAGTATGGTTGTCTCTCGGCCCATGCATGTTGACTCAAATGGCCTTATTGTTGTAGCTGTACAGATTCTTGTATCCTTTCAACCATACATTGGAGAAGGCAATGGCACCCCACTCCAGCACTCTTGCCTGTAAAATCCCATGGACGGAGGGGCCTGGTGGGCCACAGTCCATGGGGAAGCTAAGAGTCGGACAAGACTCAGCAACTTCACTTTCACTTTTCAGTTTCATGCATTGGAGAAGGAAATGGCAACCCACTCCAGTGTTCTTGCCTGGAGAATCCCAGGGATGGGGGAGCCTCGTGGGCTGCCGTCTATGGGGTCGCACAGAGTCAGACACGACTGAAATGACTTAGCAGCAGCAGTAGCAGAGGTATTCATCTGCGGTTATTTTCCCGGATATATTATGAAAACTTGTGTAATACACCACTCTTGGAATAGCATGTCCATTTGGAAGCTGTATTAATATTTTATATGTTTATGTCAGTCAGTTCAGTTCATTTGGTCAGTCGTGTCTGACTCTTTGCAACCCCATGGACTGTAGGACACCAGGCTTCCCTATCCATCACCAACTCCTGGAGCCTGTTCAAACTCATGTCCATCGAGTGGGTGATGCCATCCAAACATCTCATCCTCTATCGTCCCCCACACCTCCTGCCTTCAATCTTTCCCAGCATTAGGGGCTTTTCAAATGAGTCAGTTCTTCCCATCCGTTGGCCAAATTATTGGAGTTTCAGCTTCAGCATCAGTCCTTCCAATGAATATTCAGGGCTGAATTCCTTTAGGATTGACTTGTTTGATTTCCTTACAGTCCAAGGGGCTCTCCAGAATATATGTGGGTATGAATAAATATTTATTATGCTTATGCTGGCCTCTGGTGGAGAAAGAGAAGATTTCTTATGAATGTAATTTATAAAATCCAGATGTGTTCTGTCAAATGTATATGTCAGTTAAGTTTAGTCACTCAGTGTGTCTGACTGTTTGCAACCCCATGGACTGCAGCACACCAGGCTTCCCTATCCATCACCTCTCTTCGAGCTTACTGAAACTCATGTCCATTAAGTCCGTGATGACATCCAACCATCTCGTTCTCTGTCATCCACTTCACCTCCTGCCTTCACAACATCAGGGATTTTTCCAGTGAGTCAGCTCTTCATAACAGGTGGCCAAAGTATGTGGGTATGAATAAATATTTACTGTACCTTTGCTGCCCTGTCGTGGAGAAATAGAAGAATGCTTATGAATGTAATGCATAAAATCCAGATGTATTCTTTCATAAGTACATGTGGGTATGAATAAATATATACTGTGCTTTCTCTGCCCTCTTGTGGAGAAATAGAAGAGTGCTTATGAATGCAATTTATAAAAACCAGATGTTTTCTTTACATGTTGAAAATGATACTTTACATTTTTAAAAAAATTAGTACATGCTCATAACAGAAAATGTGAAGTTGCTAGAAAAATACAAAGACAGAAAAAATCACCCATGATTTCATATACCATTGTCTCAGAATTCTGAGTTCCTGGAAAAGGGAGATAAAAAGATGAGGGTGCACTAGTTCTTTCAGTATAAAATCATCTTTTCTGCTATTTGAATGCTAACATAGAACTTTGTTCTGATACTTGGTTCTGATTCTTGCTTTGTATCCTTATCTTTAAGCTTCTATTTTTACAAATGCCTAGTAATTTGAACCCCTGTTTAGAGACTCTTTGCTTCAAGGTTTTTTTTTTGTTTTTTTTTTTTTTTTGTTTTTTTTTTTTTTTGCTTTCTTGCTATGATTTTTTATTATTATTATTAATACCAGAAATTTTATTTAGGAAACTTGCCAGGTAAAAGGTTAATATACAGAGGTTGTCTTCTTGTATATTAGCAATACAAAATTAGAAAATATTTAAAATATGTCATTAACAGTAACATCACAAAGCATAAAACTCCTCAGGGGAAATTCTGACAAAAATATAACATCTCTATGGACTGCAAGGAGATCCAACCAGTCCATTCTGAAGGAGATCATCCCTGGGATTTCTTTGGAAGGAATGATGCTAAAACTGAAACTCCAGTACTTTGGCCACCTTATGCGAAGAGTGGACTCATTGGAAAAGACTCTGATGCTGGGAGGGATTGGGGGAAGGAGGATAAGGGGACGACAGAGGATGAGATGGCTGAATGGCATCACTGACTCGATGGACGTGAGTCTGAGTGAACTCCGGGAGCTGGTGGTGGACAGGGAGGCCTGGCGTGCTGCTATTCATGGGGTCGCAACGAGACGGACACGACTGAGCGACTGAACTGAACTGAACTGATGTTGAAACTCTTGCTATGATTAAAAAATGTTGCAAGTCGTGGCTATGGAAAATAGTGCTGCGATGAACATTGCGGTACATGTACCTTTTGGAAATAAGGTTTTCTCCAGGAATATGCACGAGAGAGGTTTTGCTAAGGTGATATGGTAATTCTGTTTTACTTTTAAAGGAGCTGCCATACTGTTCACCGTATTGGCTGTACCAATTTACATGCCCACTGACAGTGCAAGAGGGTTCCCTTTTCTCGACACTCTCCCCATGAATTATTGTTTGTAGAATTTGTGATGATAGCTGTTCAGACTGGTTTGAAATAAGACCTCATTGTAGTTT